>NW_027499307.1:0-103655 GCF_021521415.1 Bidens hawaiensis
GAAATATACTTGGATATATGTAAATTGTAGCTTTAAAGTATTTATGTAATATTTAATTTTTTGATTTATTATTTTTTTCTTTTTAAATTATTCAGACCCGTGTAATACACGGGTTTTCAATCTTATATATATATATATATATATATATATATATAATCGAAAACCCTAAAATCCTATATGTCGTGATGTAGTCGCTCCCCCCTTTTATGAAAGCCACCAGATTGCTTGATTTATAAATGAAGGTCTTTCATTGATTTAACCCAAATTCATGGGTATGGGTCTTACCAAAACCAGATAGCTCTTAAACGGGTTATAACATCTAAATTAACAATTAATCTTACCAATTATTTGATATGAAAATCCTATAAAATAGGGATATATTAAAATTTAATATCCAATTTAAAAAGAAAAGATATTATTTATAATTAATAAACAATTTTATAGTAAAAAACATAAGCGGGTCATAGGTCACCAAATCCAGATAGTTTTTAAACAGGTTATAACATGTCATTTATTTATGAAACCATTTCATCATCACACCCTAAGTATATTATTAACTTTCTTACAATAAAGAAAATTAAAATAAAAAAAATATAAATATTAAAAAACGAAAAATGTAAAACAACCATTCTCTCAAGCCATCAGATTGCTTTATTTGTAAATGAAGTTTTCTCACGCATTTTACTCGAATTCACGGGTAAAGGTCTCACCAAACCCAGATAACTCTTAAACGAGTTATAACATCTCATTATATTAAAAATTAATCTCATCAAATATTTGATATGAAAATCCTATAAAATAGGGATACCTAAGAATTAATATCCTATTTTATTTAAAAAAAAGATATTATTTATAATTAAGAAACAATTTTATAATAAAAAAAATAAACGGGTAATGGGTATCAACAATCCAGATAGCTTTTAAACCGGATTATAACATATCATTTATTTGTGAAACCATTTTATCATCAAACCTCAAGTATATTAATTATTAACTTTTTACAATAAATAAAATTAAAATCCAAATATACATATATAAATATTAAAAACAAATAATGTAAAACAACCCCCGTAATACGGGGGATAAAATCTAGTATATATATATATATATATATATATATATATATATATATATGGGAGGGTTAACATACAAATGAAATTAACGTGCTAAACATGATAATCGAGTTGAGTAATTATATATACAAGTAGAGTAATTATGTAATTACACCATAGAGTAATTACGTAATTACTCTATGATGTAATTACATAATTACTCTACTTACATATATAATTACTCTATTTGATTCTCACGTTTAGCATGTTAATTTTATTTGTATTTGATCCAAACCATATATACATATATATATATATATATATATACATATATATATATACATATATATATATATATATATATATATATATAGGGTATGGTTTCTTTTAGAATCAACCCTATAGTTGTGAGAACTTTGAAATACACGTAAAAAAACATAAAAACATGTTTTGATTTTTTAAAAATTTGTAGAAGCTTCTATACACTTGTATTTGTCGTAAAAAAACGCCAAAAGTTTTTTTTTTTTTTAACTGACACTTGTTATATATGTAGGGCCTATATAAAAATGCATGTAACATATGTAATATGTGATAAGTGATAACGATACTTTTTTGTAGTTCTTTTTTTATAAATTGATAACGATACATTAATAGAGGGTATCCTAGTAAAAATGGTTTGTTTAATTTTTGGTAGCTTTCGAAGAAAGTTACACATAATTTACTTTAAGTGACCTTCTAATTTAAATGTATTTCAAAAATTAAGAAAATAACCCACAAATTAATAATTGAAGTTTCTCACCAAATTAACCTACATCTAACTATTTTCAATCTATTAAACATTCCCAGTTTACCTTATTGAATCAAATTTTATTGTGTTTCTTATCACAATTCAAGCCAAGTCCATATGCTATTCTTCTACGCTTATTTTTTTTCAAGAAAACAAAAAACAATATAAAAAGTATATGCGTAGCCCTTAATAGACGACAATGTTTTATACCGGGTACGAGGATGTACCCGCATTTAGAAACAAACGACATGAACCATTGTTGGGAAAATTCCCTAAATATCCATTTCGATTGGATTATAGCATCTCATTTATATGTGAAACTCTTTTACCATCAAATCCTATGTATATTATTAACTTTCTTACAATAAATACGATTAAAATTCAAAAAAATATACATATATTAAAAACAAATAATGTAAAAACTAGACGATTAACTTTCAATCAGAGAGTGCTCACGATCCGGTTTAGACTGTTTTTAACCAAACATAAACCAGACCGTTACTGATGGTAACTGTTACTAACGGTTTTTGATTATCGAAAACCAAAAGCAAATTGTTGAAAATTAAAACCGAATTAAACCGAACCGTTTCTAACGGTTAAGTTCCGGTTTTGTTTCACGGTTTGGACTAGATTGACCTTTATCAAGGTTGAATAAAATATAAAATAAAATGTATCCAGATTTTATAGAGCGAACCGTACAAAATAAGCGACAATCAACATACATTAAAAAAAAAATAGTCTACGTTTGATCTTTTTGTTATGGCAAAACCACTTATTGTACAAGCAGATTGGACGTTCATGAGTATATATATTCATTTTTAATAAAGACAAAAAGCAATATCTTCATGCCATAAGCGTAAGTAAAGAATAGTGAGGGATTGCAATAATTTAGTGAAAAAAACTTAGTGAGATTTAATTATGACTGCCCACCATATTTCTAAACAACTAGATTTTGCTCAGAGTTCAACTCTAATACAATACATGAGTAAATACTATAATATCTTAAATCTTAATCTTAATTTTAAATATATATAAACAAAAATTTGAAAGCTCTATAGTTGTTTTCTATTTTTTTTAAACCATCAGATTGCTTTATTTATAAATGGATTCTCTTAAACCACCAGATTGTTTTATTTATAAATGGAGATTTCTTATGCATTTGACCCGAATTCACGGGTCTGGGTCTCACCAAACCCAGATAACCCTTAAACGGGTTATAATATCTCATTAAATTAAAAATTAACCTCACCAAATATTTAATATAAAAATCCCATAAAATAGGGATATATTAAGAATTAATATCCGATAATTAAGAAACAATTTTATAGTAAATAAAAATAAGTGGGGTTATAGGTTTCACCAAACCCAGATAGCTTTTATACCGAATTATAACATCTCATTTATATGTGAAATCCTTTCATCATCAAACCTAAGTATATTATTAACTTTCTTACAATAAATAAAATTAAAATCCAAAAATATATAAATATTAGAAATAAAAAATAAAAAAAACCCCGAAATACAGGGGGATAAAACCTAGTTATTCACTTATACTATATATAAATAGAAACCTAATGCTACAGTGATTTTAGTGTATGTTTAATCAGTGGTTGTCACATGGTTTCTAGTATAAACCGTAAACCGAACGCTTCACTACGTTTTGAAATTTAAGAAACCGACCAACCAAAGGTTATAAAAGACACCAACTGTAAAACCAAACTGATGACTAGTTTGAATGATTTCGTGGTTTGAAACCAAACCATGAACACACCTAATTTTAGTCCTTTGGTAGACGAGTTGTTTTTAAACAGTAACCATAGAGTCGATTATGCTTTTGAATATTCTATACTTCTATTTATAATTATGTTTTCATATTCAGTAATCTATTCTTTTTTTTTACACATGCATACTTGTAAAAAATATTACAAATAAAAAACTTGCACATTTCTGCATATTTTTAAGGCCATTTAGATAACTTCACTTCATCCCCAGGACTTCAGAAGGAAATTCACAACTTGTGAGAGAACCTTCAAACCTATTCTACTTTTTTTATTGACTTGAATCCAAAACCTTTATTTTTTAAATTGAAATTTATCATGTCATAGCTCAACTATTTGAACTATACATATTTGCTTCTTTTCAAGTAAGTGATAAAGAAATATAAATGGGATATAATTACAGTAAATTTCTTTTGAACAGCCAATTTTTATTATGGCAAAGCAAATTTTAATCCGGTATGAATCAGGCTATGATTGACTTATAGAGTGGAATATATATATTATAGAATTTATGAGTGATATTGGATATAAGAACACACAATTAAAAATGTAAAGTTCGATTATATTATAACATATCACATTGTTACAATAAGAACTTTTATTTATAGAGAAAACATCGCATCTACCTAGCCGTACTATATGTCACTAATGGTCCCCGGGGGATCATGTAATGTCGTTATCAGGAATATTTCAGTTGTGGCTTTTGTTGTGGTCCATTTATTATTTTCTGACTGCATTTTTGTCATTGCGCGATAGATGTTGTTTTCTTGTCTTGTAACTGCATATGCGATAGTTATGGTTGTAGATGGCTTGTTTGGGGTTATACCCTTACACATTACATTAAATAGTGATTAATTTTGTTGAATGGCATAGCAATATATAATTCTTGTGAACTTTTGTAGCTTTGAGTGTTGATGGGACCTCACTAGAGGTTTACAAAACCGGGTTTTGGCCCAAACTGGTTTGGGTTATAAGCTGGTACGATTTGATCAAACACTAGTGGATGAATTACGGTTTAGTCAGATTTGATTATTCTTTAGACCTTGGATTAAGCTCATAGTTAGCATGTTATATATATATATATATATATATATATATATATATAAATGAGGCCGTTGCGATGTCATCTCAATCAGTTCCCGAGTTGTAATATTTTTATCTTACTAAAACTTAGGCATGTGATCATTATCACCTCTTGAGGTTCTATGACGAAGATCTCCGTGAATTAAGGGCTTTATCCAGAGCCGTTTACTGCTTTGTTACACATACATTTTTGCTTTCCCAAAAGCACACTACCTAACTACTAAATTTGATCACAAAATTGATTCGCTTATTATTGACCAAAACAATAACAATTGTAGTTATAAACATGTATAAAAACAATTACAAATGCATAAAAATAAAACAAATAAATAACAAATTAGGCAAGTTAATCTTGGAAAATAACCCACAAGCCGAGCCTTAGTCCCAAATATCCAATTAGGCTAGAGTAGTCATTTATGAGAATACAGAAATAGAAGCACGTTCACACCGTATAAAAATCTTCCATGATCTAAGTAAGATCGGAACATGTGATTACAAATTAACAGTGATTAAAAAAGTAACAATAATAAAGATACAGGTTAAAACGAGTTTCAATCATAATAAATAATAATTGAGAGAGCCCATACGGCTATATCTCAGGAAAATGTTTTCTACTTTGTGGTTAGATTGTATGTAGGGTTAGTCTTGAAAATGAACGTTGGCTTGTGTTTGATACGGTGCCATTATCACTATGACCGTTTTAATTTATTTTTAAAAAAATTATAACTTAAAGAAAAGAAGATTTGTTTATGTTTCCAGGTTTCATGATGAAGATGGATATGTGCCCCGATTGTTAACTATTTCCATTTTTTTATAAACTATGTTATGGCTTTATTTTATAAGGGTCAAATTATTCTATAAAAGGGGAGAAAAATAAGAAGGATAAGATGAATTTGTAGTCACACAAAAAAACCTCTTAAAAAGATAAAAAAAATTGATAAAGAAAACCGTAACTCAATATTTAATAAAAAAACAAAAAAAAGTAAAAACACGAAAATTTTTCCACCGTCTTTCTTGTTATAAAAAAATTGAGTGAAAAACATCACTTGTCTTTTCGTCGGTTTTTTTTAACGGGAATGATGGGGGAAACATTTTAGTTTTTTATTTTTACCTTGAGTTATAATTTTTTATTATTTTTTTGAATTTATTTTTAAGAGGATTTTTTGTGTGGTCACAAATCGTTCTCACACTTCTCAATTTAGTCTTCCTTTATATTTTATTATTTTAACTTTACCCTATTTTATAAATTATTTCCTAGCATAATTTTAATTGTTCGTTACAATTTGTCTAATGAAGTTACGAAGATGCTTATATAAATCCATAGCTTTAAATATCAAAATAAACCCTTCAACTCAAACCAAAATTTAATAATAAATGTTATGATTATTCATATAACAATTTAGGAGAACATTAAATTTTAGGTTGTTTGTTGGAATATTTTTTATTTTAAGGTATTTTTCCTACTAATATTAGTTTAAAAAATTAGAAAGAAAAAAATATTTTAAAAGAAAACGTAAAATCGCTTAAGCCCCATTCACCTGAATCACAACTCACAACAAACTTAGGTGGTTTCAGCAAAGGCTTTATACAGTGCACAGTCAACATCTAGTCAGCACCGTATGAAACAATGTTAGAAGATGAATCCAGATCATGAATAACATATACATATGGTAAAACCACATCCTACACATAAGAACAAAACATCATAATTCATGGACCCCTAAAACAAACCATATAGCATTGTGCATTGGATGAAGCCCCTATGGACGTTTTGCGCCATGTGACGTGATGTCAGCATTAGGTTTTTTTTTTTGTTGAAAATGAGTATATATTAAATATAAATAAATAAATGTGTGATTAGTTGGAGTTTGTGAGGTATTAATTTGATTAGTTGAACCATTTAAGGGATGAGTTCTTTATACAAAAACCCCAACCCAAAATCCCCTATGGCGGAGTTTGGGGGCGCTTTGAGGCTTTTAGGTGGCCAAAACGCCATCCTACGGGGGTCTAATAACAATAATAATAGCGGTTAATAAACTTTAAATCATTTAAAATAACGTATCTGTATTAAAATTAAATAAAAATATTTATGGATCGATAAAAGCTTTTTACTTTTACCCATGAATTACCTACTCATCACCCTTGTTTTATTTTATACCGCTTCCTCTTTTTACGCATTGTCATATTCTACAAACCAACAAGAAGCTCAAGCACCACCGCCCGTCCTTTCAATTTTTGTTGAAAATCACGATCAAATTATATGTGTACTGTGTTTGTGTATAAAAATAGACGGTGGAGACTATAATCCTTGTGTGTTTTAAGGTGTTAGAATTAAGAGTTTTAAGGTGTTAGAATTTTTGTTTTAAGGTGTTATTTTTCTGAGTTGAAATGTTTGGATCGGTGTTACAATGTGCAATTATACGATGTCAAAGGTGGGAGAACTCAATCTGTTTGTACAGATTTGTTTCCATTCACAAGCCCATAGCTAAAACAATGTAGCGTATATGGTTGCAATAGGAGGTCTCGAAATTATTATATAATAAGGTAAAGTTCTATATTGAAAGGACCCATATAGTTTCTGATCATCATTGTTAACAACATTTTGCAATAAGGGTTGTTAATGTAATCGTATCTATTATTTATTTGAAGAATATTCTCATTCTCCCAATTGAAGTTTTTTTTTTATCTTTTTCTTACATGTGGAATTTATGTTTTGCTAATATATTTTCTTTTTTTCTTTCAGGTTAAGAATCACACAATAATGGATTTTCTTATTCTTGTTTTGATGAATATCCTGATGTGTGGGATCAAAACAAGAGTAATTGACGGTGGGCCATTAGTGTCACACACATGATGACTATTTTAATGCGTCGGAAACATAAGTAGCTAATGATAGAATTCTTTCCAAGTGCAATCTTAAACAAAGTGGATGTGAATATGAATAAAAAATGTTTTTGTTATGAAACAATGGGAGAGGTTCTTATGGGTGAGAGGATTGAAGAGCATCTCCCCAATGAAGCCATGCCTCTGCAGATATAAAATTTTGAATCCACGGAGGATAAAATAAAATTTAGAATTGTAGGTTTTGAACCGGTTGTGAGACCTTATGATATTATTCACCTCTTATAAAAAAACTTTGATATCAATGGTTGACGCTATCAAGTGTTGGCATTTTGCGCGCCGACGGGTTCTTTGTTACAAGGTGGAGAATCTAAAACAACTTTTTATGAACCTTACTGTTATTGTCTCTGGTACAACAGTGATGAACGCTTCACTTATATAGATCATTATGGCGTACAACCCCGAAAACCTGGTCATGCCATGTTGATAATAGGCTTGTGCACCATGGTTAATAATCTCCGCATTATGGATTATGTTGTGGAGCTCAAAAACTCCCACAGATTGGCTTTTGGTCAGGGTAGTCGTATTTGCGTATCTGTAGACATCTTGTCGGAAATTTATGTACGAGTGATGATCGGTGATAACGCATATTACGGGCGCAGCTTGTTGCCCGTTTGCCTGCCACTTTATTGTAATCGTTTTATAGTAAATTATATCTTTTTATTGATTAAACTAAAAATTAAGTTTGAAATTTAAAGTTTAATTATTTAGAATGATAGTGAAATACATATCAATGATTTTGTAAGGTTAAATGCACTTTACCTAGTGATTAATTTGAAAGAATCAACAAAAAAATATTATTTAGAAGTTGTCAATTTAACTACATCTATTATTTATTTACGTATCAGATGAATGCAATTGAGAGTTTCCACACAAGGGTTTCTAAAATCTGTGAGTGTATACTCTATTTGTTAAAAGTGTGGTTGTAAGTACAACAGAGATAAAATGCTACTGTTTATGAGTAAATTCGAAGAAATATTGTTCGTACTCTATAATTATTTTAATATTTGTTGAAAGATGTTATGAGTTGAGAAAAGATATTGTTTGTACGGTTCATGATAAATGTATAAGAAAAAATTACTTAATTAAAAAAAATAAAATAAAAATATAATAATTTTTTAGTACAATTATAGATAATAAAATAAATAAGAGTAGTAATAAGTTCTGTTTGAATCCTTTTATCTTCCCCAAATATTCTCCCATCATTTCTCACCTTTACATATAAATATTCAAGAACATTATGTTAGAACATTTACTTTAAGCATACCTTTGTCATTTTTTATTTTTCTGCTTTGCACCGCAATTTTTTGAGAATGCTATCAAACTGTCTGGTATCAAATGTGAAATGCCCACGCCTGCTTTGCATCAAAGTTAAACTAAAAACATAAACATAAGTTATATAAATATCTAGTGAGATATTTGAAGAACATATGTACAAATAGATATGCACTAATCAATGATCTAACATCAAGCTATACTTTTTTTATAGACTAGAGAACATTTACCTTAAGCATACCTTTGTCATTTTTTATTTTTGCTGCTTTGCACTAAATTTTTCTTGAGAATGTTATCAAACTGTCTAGTACCAAATATGAAATGCCCAAACTTGCTTTGCATCAAAGTTAAACCGAAAACGTAAACACAAGAACCCTAAACTACAAATTAACGATTATTCAAAGATAGCATAAAGGAAAAACTTTTGGAAATAGAAAGAATGAAAGGGTGAAATGGTTTTTAGGAGAGAGAAATTTTTTTTGGGTTTCTAAGTGATCCTCCATTTGGCGGATCCTAGAATGATTGCAGAGTCTGTCAACGATTGTCTAGTGAGTTGGAGGATTTTCTGGTGTTCCGCCATTTGAAATGACAGAAATGACCTAATTACCATGTGTTTTGCCATTTGAAATGGCGGAACCCAACTTTACCTTGGACTGACACATCCCTAGCCCACCCCTATATATTTGCATATCCACAATTTCAAATGGCATTAGTGAACAATAACCTACCTGACACGTTTGACGAGAACCTTTTGACCTCAATGTTACCTCTTGTCATTTGAAATTACGGAAGTGAACAGTAACCGACACTAACACATATGACAAGACTTTTCACCTTTTTGACCATCCTGTTCACTCTTGACACTTCAAATGACAAAAGTGGAGTTAGGATTTTTTCTTTTCTTTTTTCATTTTAATTTTACTTTAAATTTTAATTAAATCCGACTAACTTTTATTTAAAACGTACATTTTTTATAGTAATTTTCACACGACTTGACTTGATTAAACTCGTGTGAAAAATTACTATAAAACATGCATTTTTCAAATAAAAGTTCATCTGATTTTACTAAAATTTAAAGTAAAATAAAACTGAAAAAAAAAATCTTAACTCCACTCTTATTATTTGAAATGACAAAAGTAAACAGTGTGGTCAAAAAGATGAAAAATCTTGTCAAGTGTGTTAGTGCTGGCTACTGTTCACTTTCGCTGTTTACTTCCACATGATCCCAAATCCTTTACTTCCACATGATCTCCCCGCTTAAATCTCGTCATTTGGCCGGCTACAAGATAACCCGATGAAGAAGATTGATGAAGAAATGTTAATGATTGATAAAGAACAAAAATCCATATTAAATTATAGAATTTGGACGTGAAATGTAAGAAACTAAGAAATCTCGTCTGTTAAGAACAGATGCATCCAAAACGCGTCTCTCAAGACGAGATTTCAAAATCTCTTTTTCCAAGAAATTATAATTTGGACGTGAAAGGTAGGAAACTAGGAAATCGCGTCTGTTAAGAACAAATGCATCCGAAATGCGTCTCTCAATACGAGATTTCAAAATCTCTTTTTCCAAGAATTTAAGAATATGGACGTGAAAGGTAGGAAACATAATAATACAGTCTTGAGAAACGGTTTTTTGAGTAAAAAAGTTTTTGAAAAATCTGAACTTTTGTTTCAAAATTACAAATAATTTGGACTTTACCGACATTATTTCCCCAAATCTCGTCTTTTACCTGACTTTTTTTTGAAATCTCGTCTTTATTTTATCAATTCCCAATGCGTATTGAGAGTCCAAATTACAAAAGATTTTGAGGAAAAAAGGACTATTTTGAAACTTCTCTCTAAAAGAGACTATTTTGAGAATTTTCCCGAATTTTATAAGAACCTCTTGCTCACACTTTCTACATCACAACCTCGAATCTTTATTCCATAAAACCACCACCACTAGCAATAAGCTTCTCTGTTTTAACCTTTTTTTTTTCATCTTGATATCGATATGGCTGGCACCCCTCAAATAGGCACCTCCCAGTAAGTTACACAAACATGCAATCTTTTTCTTACATGCGTAATATTTATGTTTACCTAATATGTTTTTTTTTTCAGGCTAAGAACAATCCATAAAGGATTTTCTTATTCTTGTTTTGATATTTTTTCAGAAGTATGGAATCAATATAACAGTAATAATGCATGTATTGCCGTCAGCGCTACTCATATGATGACCATAATAATGCGCATCAAACTCAACCAACCAACGCTACTACTATCTCCCAATGCATTATTAAATAATGCGGATGGAGGTATTAACATTGACAGAGTTGAAAGCATTCTTCGATCCGGGATTGAAGAGCGTTACTACTATGAACCTCTACCTTTGCAGGTACGGAACTTTACATACGATGGTAGAAGAAGATTTGAGATTATGCGCTTAAAGCACTACCGGGATCCTTATGAGATCATTCACTTCTTAAAAAATTACTTTGAACCCGAAGGTCGCTGCTATCCCGTGTTGGCACTTTGCCATACTTTGGGTTCTTTGGAAAATAATGAAGTAGCAGCCGAAACAAGTATACGCAATCCTTCCTGTTGGGGTAACCAACACCACACTGATGACCACTACACAAATATAGTGGTTAATGACATAGTATCCGATCTCTACGCAATGTTAATAACAGGGTTGTACACCATAGCTGATAATCCTGGTGTTTATGATTATAGTGTAGAGATTAAAAACTCTACCGGGCCGAATTGGGGTCATGGTGGTCGCACTTGGGTAACTGCAGATCTCTTTGAGAGAATTTGTATACCCGTGATGCCTGGTGATGAGCCATTAGACGACTTGAATTTGAGGTACGATTAAAGACAAGCTCAAAGACACTGAAATAAATTCAGTGATTTAGTAATGTTAAATGTAGTTTAGTTGTTAATTAATTTGAAAGAACTAACAATTAGTAGTATTATTATTGTTATTATTATTATTTAAAAGTTGTTATTGTAGTTGCATCTATAATTTACTAGCATGTTAGCCTGTGTTTAGCAATGGATATGTAATTTCCAAACTTTTTTTCATTAATTTCGACGAGTATGTAAATGCATAGTTGGGTTGTTGTAGACATTAAATTTGAGACATGCAATGCGTGAAAGACTTTTAGACCACCAAAAGTTTCAAAAGGAGCTTTAAAACAGAATTTAAAACAGCCATGTGTGCATGATTTAAATGAATTGAAGTTAACTCACAAAAAAATGGGACTCCATTAGTCACAAATCCATCAAAGAATACATAAAGCTACATCTATCTAGCTCTGCAAAACAGAAAATACACAACAATAAACAATAACACGTCGTCTGAAACATAACCAAATAAAAACTTCTGAAACATAACCAATAACCAAATAAAAACTACCTCATAATTCAGTGAACATAGCTTTGGGTGCACAAAATGTTTCAATTGTATGTCAGGAAGTCAATGTTGGGAATTTATAAGCCATTTAAAAAATAATATTTGGTAAACAATAAAACGCTCATAACATTTTAAAATCATTTAAAATTTTCCACCGTGGATCCAAATGCAATGGTTTGAAACCAAAAAATATAATCAACCAAAAATAAACTTATTATGGTTGATTTAATTTCTGGTTAGATAAAAAGGTCTAGTAACCCATTTAATCTCATGCTAATATATACAAGAAATAAGGTCTATTAGAGATCTTCTAGGGAGTTGGGTTGGCCCACACGGAAACAACAAATAATACAAGCAGGCAGCTTCTACGAGGTTTTTAAACAGGGGGTTACACCATAATTTAAACGGCGGTGGAATGGGGAATTCAATCTTTTTTTTATAAAAAAACGGAAGATCTGACCTGAGCTATTTAGACATGATGAAATATATTAAACTTCGGTTTAGTTTAACCAATATTTCCAGATTATCTTATATTTTCTCAACAGACCTGCACCCTATTGATATAGAAATGCACCCTATTGATATAGAAGACGACTATGACATGTTGGTTTTTTTTAAACGTGTTGAAAAATCAAAGAATTCAGTAGTTTATGTGTATGTTGTTCAAGATGATAAAGATAAGTTGAAGTTAGATCCTATTTCTGCCAATGATCTTAACAACCGTCTTTTGAAGAATACAGTTTTAATTTTTTAGGCAAACACATCTCCATTATGCCAATATCAGACATCTAGCTAGATTCTGATTTCAACCAATTAGCATTCGAGTCTAATCACTAATTAGTTCGTTCTAACCAT
The DNA here is from genome assembly GCF_021521415.1 of Bidens hawaiensis. NCBI lineage: Eukaryota > Viridiplantae > Streptophyta > Magnoliopsida > Asterales > Asteraceae > Bidens > Bidens hawaiensis. The sequence goes on from NW_027499307.1 coordinate 13,129, forward strand.
CGTGTACTCCACCAGGTCACACGTTTGTAATAATCTTTATTGCCAAACATTCCTAGTTTAAATGCAAGACACCCCCATATTGAAGTGTTATTGGATCACATCATCCAATGTACTGATAGCATAAAAAAATCTCTTTCTTTTAATTACTATGGTAAGCTTTTTTTTTTCTTTTATCCAACTTACTGATTGGATAAAGAAAAGCTTTTCCTTTCTTCAATCTACACAAGTTTGAGATATAGTCGCAATAATCTTAATTAAAGAAAAGTTGTTGCTTTCGTCATAGGTTTGAGATGTTATCACAAGTATCATCTTAACTACCATCCCCCATATTTCTTGCATTTTGACATAGTTTGTTTAAGTTTATTTATAACCATACATCGACACTCATTATTTGAACAATACCAAGCCATTGTATCAATGAGTTCATCAATGTTACCAATAATGCAACACTTGTCTTATCATAAGTTTCGACCACTTTTTAGCGTCTAAGCTAATCCTTATCATATGGCAGTTAACAAGCCATCATAAACTTATTCACAACTAGGAGAACTTGGAAAGTTGAGATCCACTCAAGATCCTCAAGAGTTATAGTATTACCTTAGCTTAAATGAAATCCCTTTTTTAACTTGTCTATACACATATTCATTCTTGTGTATGTTTTGAATGTTCCGCGTTAATTAGTCTTCGTCAAGCACCACAAGTAACAAGTACTAGTCTAGCATGCTTAGACTACAATACTTAGGCCTGTGAACAGAAGATGCATCATTCTGATTCTTCACAGCCTTCCCAACATTCATTTCTTAGTTTAGACAATATAATCTGATTTCATTTACCGTTCCTAAACCTCACTTTTAAAACGTCTTAATACCAAAGTTAATCTCATTTGCTAAGGTTATAACTCATTTGCCTTTAACCTCCAAGGCCTTAACCATTGGTTCATAGAGACTTAAACACAAGTCTCTAGCACAAGTCACTTTTATGAACACATTTATCACAACAAGATAATGGTACTCGTCTACAATCACTATCATGGTAGAAATGGAATCGCTAAGATTGACATTCAACAGTATGCCGATTACATATGCTTAAATTGGGGAACAAATCCTCCACCATAGTTCAAATAGTATTGCTAGTGATTATAAGTACCAACAAGTCCATCATTATTGTAATTCGCTTATAATAAATACCACAAAATTTTATTATAGTAATTTACAATGGTAACATATATTCCTTTCAAAACGCACTTATGCAATGTGTTGATGCTCTCAACATTGAATTACATATATCATTCTCGTGTATTTAACCCTAATACACTCACCACGTTTCGCACTTGGCGTAATTAGATATTTGATGTCTTGTCAGGGACGTATTGTCAATGAAATAACTCTCAAGTTGTTTATCGTGCAAATGTATTTTTGCACTATCCATTAAACGAAATATACAATAATATTTCGTTTGTCATAGTACACATTGATTTATTCGTTGTAAAATTGCACGTGTTATCCGAAGATATTGAACACCAAATAATACAACCGAAGTTACAAAATAATGTATACAATTCTTTTAACAACAATTCCAATGGATAAGTTGACAATAACTAGACATCAATCTCAAAGTGTTATTATCTTCAACACTTTTATCATTCGGTCAAGATCATCAGAATGATATCGTCTTGTGGTTTGCATTGAGGTACTCCCTCAATAGGGCCTCATGAAGTCATATCATCATTAACTCATTTCATACCGAGACTTTTGAACAATCAAAATCTGCCCAACCACAATAACGCGTTAAATAACATTCTACACGCTAGTAGTAATATTTGGACAATTAATTTGTTCATAACAAAACTAAGTTGTTTTCCCATCAATAGTCTACCTGACATGTCACTTCTCGTATAAGTAATGAACCATTTATATTTGCAAACCATATTTTATGTCTTTCAAAATATCTCTTTATGTTTACAAAACTTTATAATCGTTTTCACAATAAACTATTTTATTTCTAACACATATTAGAAAATTAATGTTTATGAAACGCTTTATCGATTACAGTTTGCAGCAAACCATATTTCTAAATTGGTCATTAGAACTAAACATTTACCAAATGTTTTGAAAGTTTATTGTTTAAAGACAACACTATGTCTAAGTTGCTCGGTAGACAATTAACGACTTCACACTACTTGGTTTATAAAATAACCCGTTTCTAACCGCTCATTAGAAAATAAATGATCACGTATCATTTTTGAAACATTGTGGTTTATAACAATAAACAAATTATAACACTCGTTAGAAGTATAAGCATTTAGACACAAATGTTTACAATTTTTAGTTATATATATAAACCGTATTTACTACTATTATTTTACCAAAATAATAATTTCCAACACTCATGCTAGAAAACGTGTCGTTTAGTCCATAATATTTTATAATCAATTTGTAACCCGTATGTTAGCAGATGAAACGTTTACAAAAAACGTATTGATTATAAATTAAACCCAATCTTACGCACGCTAGCGTATTAACATTTGCACAAACAAATGGTTTACTTAAAACCACTACAAGTTGTTTTAAAATGTATTTTTTTTCATGAACCGTTTCTACTTAATTTTAGACATAAACGATCACAAAATTGGTTTAATTATTAAACCGACGGCTTATAAAAAACCGTTTCTAACACTATAGTTAGAGCATATACGATTACAAAAATCATTTCCAAATGGTTGAATCAAATTTCTCGTTTTGTATTACGGTATTCGGATTACGCATAGTACCACAATAATAAATCCTTACTCAATTGTACCACACAAAACTTTTCCCAAATCAAATATTTATAAAAAACCATTTAATAATTTAAACTTTCGTGAACCCAATATCTTTGATAAAGGTTTTAAGATTGTCACAACAATCTTGCAAAAGTTCAAAATCTGTTTTTAAGATTGTAGGACATGGGTTACAATTTTATTAAACAATATCAATAAAATAAATAAATTATCTCATTATACAAATTTGGGAAATTATAGTACATATACCGTACACAAATCTAAATGAGAATAACAACATATATACATGTCTTGATTCATACCGAAGTCCCCAACTTGTGCTCAAACACCGGATTCTTTGACGAGTTGAAACCGGACCGGAGCCGAGTTGATCATTGTGTTGAATTCGCACCATAACCGCTCACGTCTTCTAGCTCATGTTCACCGAGACCCGAGCATCACCTTCGAGTCAAGTCTTCTTATACACCCCTTCGCTTTGTGAACCCGTCTTGATCACCCAAAAACATCTACACCTTTCTGGCTGCAAAACTGAATAAACCGTGGTTCCCGGTTGTGGCCGAGGATTTCTGTTAAACAGAGGTCCCTTAAAACAGATTTCGGGCCACCTCCGTGAGCCCATCTGTTTCCCAGGGTACAACAGCCGAAGCAGTATGTATTGCCGGGATTACCCTAGCACCTGAACGTTATTTGTAACGAGAGCTCGGGATCTAGAGAGAGTTGGAATTGAGAACACTAACTGGTTTGGCGTTGTGTGATCAGGTCGAGTGTGTATACGTGATGTGACTTATCTGGGTTTTCGATGTCCAAATCTGATCACCCAAGCTTTCTATATATAGCAACTCATGTGATGAGTCACAGGACACGTGACAGCGTGTGGTGCGCAGACCACCAAAAGATGACACCTAGCATGCTGACTCACCTTTAGTCATGACATATGGTATGTTGTGACACACTGATTCCCTGGTCGCGACACATGGCACGCTGACTCATCAGATCAACCAACACTTGTCACTAGGTCAGTCCTCACGTCGACACTTGTCGTAACACCCGGTCAAACCACCAAAATACTAAGGCGACTCTCAAATGTTCAAGTTCTCAACTACACACTTTAGAGTATCGATATCGCATTAATCTTTACTCTTTGAACACGTTCCTAATTTATTTATTTATTAGTAACAAGTAATAATAAATATTAATTTTTCCAACAGGTACTATGAAAGAAGACAAGATGCAGATATGTATTATTGAATTTTATATAAAAAAACGAGTATTGTAAATTTAATTAATTGATCGTTGGTATATTGTTATACAACAAAAGGTAATCATTTACTTTCAGCATGGGCCGAGAGTAGAACATCCCGAAAAAGACAGAAATGTAGAACATGGAGGGTTACGGGCATAGACCAGTACCGTTATAATTTCCACGATGATGGAGCACGATGTATGGTTGATTTGTTGAACCGAACATGTCATTGTCACAAATGGCAGGTGTGGGGTTTACCATGTGGTCACGTTATTGTTGTTTGCAAGCATTTGAGACAAACTGACTAATGTAGTCACTGTTGGGTTTCAGTGGTGATCAGTTAAAATTTTGTTTATTAAATCTGGTTCAATAAACGTGGCAAATAATAATTAATCACATTAATTAATAATTATACGCGGCGGAATATATATATATATATATATATAATTAATCAGCACCGAAAACTAAACCCGACAGGATCCGGTTATAAACAATACGAGTACGAGTCAAAACATTAAATATAAAGTACAATATATTTAAGTTTACCTCGGTTAATAATTAACCGGTTGAGACACCGAAGGCTAACGAACCGAGCTAGGTGACACAACGAGATCAACGACCAACGGTGGCGGTGCATGATAGCAATGGCAGCGGTGGTGGTGTATGGCAGCGGCTGTAGGCGGTGGCGGCAGCAGAAAAGCGTGGCAGTCTGCAGACAAGCGGCGGACAGGCGGCGATGGCGGACAGGCGGCGGTGGCTGGTCAGGCACCGGCAGTGATGGCGGCAGTGAAGCAGGTGGCCGGCTGTTGGATGGAGGAAGGATGAGATGGACTTGTTAAGAATAGTTGCCAGGTTATTAAAACATGATATATTTATATAGCCTCTTATTATGTTTAACTAATCTCATTAGTTATAAACCTAATTGGCCAACAAATCCAATTCTTACTCCAAAGCCCGCTCCATGTAATTTTTATCTCATTAAAGTGTCTAACCCGATTTACTAACTTAAGCAGGTTAATGGTTCGTTACCTCACGGTGTAACTCTCACGGGTCATAACCCGGTTGCCGTATTGACTTACCCGAACCGGTCCATAATTCCAACAGTCACTGGGCAATGGACTATTATAAAAAAGATATCCTCATTGCCTCTTATTCAGAGCCGATAAATCCTGTATCAAATGAATCCGAATGGGTGGTGCCGGATGACTTTACCCCTTTACTGTAACACCCCGGCATTAAGCGGAATATGCCCGGGTTTAACGTACAGATCATTCATAAGCTCGTAATGCTATTAAAGCGACGGTAATTATATTTAATGCATTTCATATCATCAAAGGTACACACATTGTTCATAATTAAAAGAAAACAATAACACTTCATCAAAAAGTAAATAAGTTCTTTATTTCGAATATCCTAAGGTATACTAATGATATTCGTCCTTTGTTGGTACATGTATGTCAGTAGTTCATAGTCTAGCATTTGTAATCGAGTTTGTAATGTAATTATGTTTTGTTTATGTTTGTTTTGTAATGCGCGAAGTTGTCGACAAGTTCGCTATGGCGAACTTGTTGAATCAGCGAAGTTATTGACAACTTCGCCTGTGGCGAAGTTGTCGTGTTTAAATACTGTTCAGCAGAACAGATTACGGGTTGTTCGTTTAGGGTTTTCGTTTCAGTTTTCAGTAACCGAGTTACGTGTCATAGTCTGTAACGGTGACCTCGGGTCACGTGTTTGTTATCAATATAACGTGGTTGGTTTATTGCTTGTGTGTTCGATCTCTATATACTCTACACTCGTATCTACCTACGCAGGGATTCCGCACCTGCGTTGTTAGAGACATCCCGTGTACGATCCGTCTAGGAACCTACAATTGGTATCAGAGCCAATCGGCTCGATTGTGAGGTTCGGGATTTCACGCGGGTGTAGAAAACGTCTCGTTTGACCTATTCGCGGGACGTGTTTTTGTTGGGTTTGAGTTTTGCTAGTGCTTGACAGTCATTTTCAAGCCTTTGCATTGATCGGGAGCTGCTGGATTGACGAAAACAGATCTGAACAAACTTCCCTGTTCATCGGGCGAAGTTACCGTTCATCGGGCGAAGTTACCATTCTTCAGGCGAAGTTGCCGTCGCTGGAATTAGGGTTTTTGGCGAAGATATAAGGATTAGCGAAGTTAACTACAACTTCGCTCACTTCATAAGTTCGCCTTAGCGAAGTTATCCGCAACTTCGCTTCAAACCCAAGTTCGCTCAACTCATAAGTTCGCCAGAGATAAGCGAAGTTATTCTTAACTTCGCCCAAATCAAGCGAATTTAAGATCTCAGCGAAGTTCTCTTTCAGCGAAGTTAACCTTCAAGCGAAGTTATTCTTAACTTCGCCAACTGAGCTGTTTTAATATTTTTTTTGTTTTTCCAGGTTTTTCAGGTTTTTGCAAGGATGTCATCGATCAATATCTCCGACTTGGTCAAGATGGAAGTAGAAGCGGGGTCTGCCACTAAGGCCCCGAGGCTGATGAAGGGAACTGACTTCGTGGCATGGAAGGACAGATTCATCCAATACATCAAATATCAGGATGCCAAAATGTGGGTGTGCATCCAGGATGGATATATCCCTCCAACTGCGCAATACGAAGGTCGCGATGTGGTTAAGAAGTACAGCAAAATGGAGGACGAAGAGAAGAAAATGTACGAGGCCGAAAGCAAGGCCCATGCTGCGATAACAATGGCACTTCCTCAAGAGGTTCTCCATACGTTTCGAAAGTACACTTCTGCGAGAGAGCTTTGGGATGCTCTTGAAAATAGATTCGAGGGGAATGTGGGTATACGTGCATCAAAGATCAAACTCTTAAAAACCCAGTTCTCCGTCTTCAAATTTTTGAAGAACGAATCACTGGATGATATTATCACCAGATACTATCATCTAATGACAGAGCTCAGCAATTATTCAATTGCTTACCGAGAAGAAGAGATCGTTGAAAAGCTTCTCGATGCTCTCCCACCGAAGTGGGAAATGTACACCGTCCTTATGAGGGAAGACAGAGACTTTCCAAATTGTGATCTTGAAACGGCAGTAAACAAGCTCAGAACTTATGAGCTTAATATGGTTCGAAAGGAAACACCAACAGATCAGATACAAGACCCTGGTATGTATGGTGCTAAGGTTAACTCAGGCTCAAGTTCAAGGACTGAATCTGCTGCTTTTTACTCGAAAGGGGAGTCAGGTCCTGACTCACCTCATGAAGGAAATGTTTCTGTTAACATGAATGGTGATGTATGTTTCGTTGCTGGAGGATCTAGTACTTCAAAGCCTCAAGCGTCCTCAAGTGGTTTTTCTGCTCATGCCTCAAGCAATAATTATTCCAAGATGCCTATGAGTGTAAAATCTGCTGAAGAGCAGTTTGCAGTCTATGCATCATTTATTGCTTCCTATGAAAACTACATCCAGGGGAAGATTGTGGACCCTGCTGTTCTGGATGAGGATTACGACCAGATCGATGCTGATGATCTGGAGGAGATGGATTTGCAATGGCAAATGGCCATGATAGTGAGGCGAGTCAAGCGTTTCATGAATAAGACGGGGAGAAAGTTTGTTGGTGGTCGGCCCGGGTTCGACAAGTCCAAAGTAAGGTGCTACAATTGTCAACAGTACGGGCACTTTGCCAAGGAATGCAGAAATGAGAGGGTTGAACGAGGACAAGGTCGACCTACACAACACTCAGGAGTTAACAGAGAGATAAATGCCATGTTAACCAGAGAGGCAGGAGAGTACAACTGGAATCAACGCTCAAGTGGTTCTGGTGAGCAAGCAAACATGGCTGAGTCTGAAGCTGAAAAATGTGAGAAGGTTGAAGAAATTGAGAAAGCAAATGAAGAAGAAACCGCTTTCATGGCAAATGACAAAGATAATCGCTCCGAGGTAAGTCCTAAAACTATTTGTACTAGTTGTGAGAATTTGTCTGAGCAACTTAAAACAATAACTGATCAGTATGTCCATTTAGATGCTGACTTTAAAACTATTAAAGAAGATCACCATTTTACGAAAGCAAGAGAAACGAGTTATAAAATTAAAATAAAAGCATGTGAAAAAGACGTTCAAAGCTTAAAAATTAAACTTGCTTAGAAAATTGAAATAATTGATCTTAGTTATGAAGTTTTGGAGGAAAAAACTAAAGTGATTGCTGATCGGGATAAACAGATTGCTGACCACCAGGTAAAGGTGGTGGAACTGAACCGCAAACTTGAGCAGTTCAGGAATTCCTCGGCCATCCTTGATCACCTCGTGAGTGATCCAGGTACCTCTGCAAAGAGGGGAGGAATCGGATATAATGAAGTTCCACCACCCTTTAACCACAACTATACTTATAATCCGAGTGTTCAGAAATCTGTCGATTTCGGAGTTCCTCAGACAACTCCAATCAAGATTACAAGTGTAAAACCAAGTGTTAGCTGTGAAGAAACAAGTTCGAAAGTTTCTAATGTGAATATTTCTGTTTTGAGTCCAGTCTCATCGGATTCGGATAAGTTGTCCGAATCTGATCAGACAAAAGAGAAGGTAGGGTTACCCACCGATGGAGATAAAAATAAAGTTTCTAAAAAGAGTTCTCCACTCAATCCGTACGTCCCACCTTATGTGAGACGAACGGCTGGTAACACTACCTCTACATCCAAACCAACATTTGACAAGAAATTGGAGAGTCGGTGTTGCTTTAGATGTAACAAATTAGGGCATTTAGTTGCTGATTGCCCTCTGGAGCCGAGATTCAGAGGTGTGAAGCCAAATAAAAATGAGAATAAGCGTCATTTTGTTCCTGCTAAAAATGAAAACTTTAAAAAATGCCAAAATGTAACGAATTCAAGTTTTCATAAAAACCAACCTCATTTTTACAACCAAACCTCAAGGTATAACACTTTCAATTCTCAAAGGTTTGGAAGGCATTACACCCAATCTGCAGGGAGATTCCCTAACAGGACTTACAGAAATTATCCTGATGCTAACTTAAGAAAGCCAGGGTACGGGACGTATCGATCCAAGACCAATTGGTCTTGGGTCCCAAGATTCTAACTCTTTGTTTTATTGTGCAGGAACAGTTGAACAGGGCTGCAAACAATCTTTGGATTGTAGATAGCGGCTGTTCCAGGCACATGACAGGCAACAAACACTTGTTGCAAGACTTAAAACCTGTTCAGGGAGCTAGAGTTAGTTTTGCTGGTGAAAGCGGAGGAAGGATTACCGGTAGAGGAACTGTGTCGAATGGGAGAATGACACTTGAAAACGTAAATTTTGTGGAGGAATTAAAGCACAATCTGCTGAGTGTATCGCAGATCTGTGATAAAGAATACACTGTCCATTTCACTAAGAATGAAGCGATTGTATTGAAGCCTGGTTTTCATATACCAGAAGAATGGATAGTAATGAAAGCTCCACGTGAAACGAATACATACGTGATGGATATGAGGTCTACTGAAATGGCCACCGGAGAATCCTGTTTAATGACAAAGGCAAGCGAATCAGAATCAGAATTATGGCACAGGAGAATGGGACATATTCATCTTCGTAAGATGAACTTCATTGTCAAAAATGGGCTTGTGATGGGCGTTCCCTTAAAGAGTTTTAACTTTGAAGATAAATGCATAGCGTGCAAGAAGGGAAAACAACACAAGAAAAGCCATCTCACCAAGACGATCAACTCAATTGCTGGTACTCTAGAACTACTTCATATGGATCTCTTTGGTCCGGTGAATGTTCAAAGTCTAGGTGGTACTTCTTACTGCTTGGTGATAACTGATGACTACTCACGATACTCGTGGGTATATTTTCTGAAAACGAAAGACGAGACGACTCAGATGGTGAAGAATCTAATTACAAAAGTCGAGAACGTCATGAGTAAATCAGTTAAATTCATCAGAAGCGACAATGGGACAGAGTTCAAGAACTTTGAGATGGAAATCTTTTGTCTTCAGAAGGGTATCGAGCATCAATACAGCGCTCCGTATACTCCACAACAGAACGGAGTAGCTGAAAGGAAGAACCGAACGTTGATTGAAGGAGCCAGAACTATGCTGGCAGACTCAAAGCTTCCTGTGATGTTCTGGGCTGAAGCAGTTGCTACAGCCTGCTATGTTCTGAATCGGGTGTTAACCGTTAAGAGACTTGGAAAAACTTGTTACGAGCTTATGCACGGAAGGAAGCCCAACTTGTGCGGTCTTGAACCTTTTGGGTCTCCTTGTTCGATTTTGAAGACTAACTCGAAATTTGGTGAAGTAGCCGATGAGGGAATCCTAGTCGGTTATGTTGTTGGAACTCCCAACAGACGGGTCTTCAATACGTCGACTTGCAAGGTGGAGGTGGTTTGTAACACCGACATTACTAGTTACCAACCGCCAAAACCAAGCAATGGACCTGCTGAGCTGTTTGACTATGTTAAACTTTTTAAGTCGTTTAACGTACCTAATTTGGAAATTTCTGAAGAAGACGAAAGAGCTGTGACGAAGATGATACTTGATGAGGAAGAGAATATATTGCAACATCAGATTTTTGAGAAATCTCAACCTTCCACATCAAACACGATCGATACCCCTGCGGCCTCAACTGAAGATGAATTTATTAATCCTTTTCACTCTCAGCCAGAAACAACCATAGATGAGATCTCTTCGAACTTGGAAGACAATTTACATGTCAGTGCTGTTCCGACCACGAGAATTCACAAAGATCACCCATTGGAGAACGTTATAGGTGATGTGTCCTCGAGTGTACAAACCAGAAGTAGCTTGAATGAGCACACCTGTGTTTATTCAAGCATAAAAGAAACGGGTATAATAAATGAATGTTTGTACTCCTGCTTTATAAGCCAAATTGAACCAAAGAATTATCAAATGGCTTTAAAGGACAGCTCGTGGGTCGAAGCCATGCAAGAAGAGTTGGCTCAGTTCGAGAAAATGGAAGTTTGGACCTTGGTTGAAAAACCAAAGAATGTGCATGCAATAGGCACGAAATGGGTCTTCAAGTGCAAGAGGGATGAAAAGGGGATTATCGTGAGAAATAAGGCGAGGCTGGTTGTTAAAGGTTTTAATCAGCAAGAAGGTATTGATTACAATGAGGTGTTCGCTCCTGTTGCCCGGTTAGAAGCGATTCGATTGTTTTTGGCGTTTGCTGCATCTAAAAAGATGAAGGTGTTTCAGTTAGATGTGAAGAGCGCGTTTCTTAACGGGAAAGTTGATGAGGTTGTGTTTGTTGAGCAACCTCCGGGTTTTCCTGACCCAGACTTTCCGGATCACGTATACAGGTTGAGCAAGGCGTTATATGGGTTACATCAGGCACCTCGTGCCTGGTATTCAACGTTATCGGACTACTTGCTGGAAAATGGTTTTGAAAGGGGATTGATTGACAGTACGCTGTTTGTGAAGAGAGAAGGATGTGACTTCTTACTAGTTCAAGTCTACGTGGATGATATCATTTTTGCTGCATCAAGAGTATCCATGTGTCAGGATTTTGAGGCTGTCATGAAGAAACGATTCGAGATGAGTGCTATGGGTGAACTAACCTTCTTTCTAGGATTGCAGGTTGATCAGAAGAAGGATGGGATGTTCATTCATCAAACAAAGTATGTTCATGATGTGCTGAAGAGATTCAAGATGGAGGACAGTTCTCCATATGACACCCCAATCTGTGTCAATCACAAGTTGGGCGCTGAATCAGATGGTGACGCAGATGTGGACCCTACTCTGTATCGGGCGATAATAGGTTCATTAATGTATTTAACTGCTTCTAGGCCCGATATAATGTTTTCTGTTTGTCTATGTGCTCGTTTTCAGGCAAACCCAAAGGAATCTCACATGAAAGGTGTGAAGAGGATTTTGCGGTATCTTAAGGGCAAGCCGAAACTAGGGTTGTGGTACCCAAAGGGAGGAGACGTTGAGCTGGTGGCGTATACAGATTCTGATTATGGTGGCTGTAATCAGAGTCGGAAGTCAACAACAGGAGGCTGTCAGTTTCTTGGAGGAAGATTAGTTTCCTGGCAGTGCAAGAAACAGACATCAGTTGCAATTTCAACATGCGAAGCTGAATACATGGCAGCATCCAACTGCTGCTCTCAGGTTTTGTGGATTCAGCAACAATTGCGCGACTATGGTCTGAATTTCTTACTTACTCCTATTTTAATTGATAACACTGCCGCCATCTCAGTAATTAACAATCCCGTGAAGCACAGTAAAACTAAGCATATTGACATTCGTCATCACTTCATACGGGATTGTGCTGAGAAGAAACTAATAAAGATCGAAAAAGTTGATACACTTGAAAATTTTGCTGACTTGTTTACAAAAGCGTTTGATAAATCCAGATTTCAAAACCTAATTGAGCTAAACGGGATGATCAATCCCGAGTAACCATGTCTTTGATTAAAAAAAAAAACATGGGTCATTTTTGCTTAAAATTAGTCGGTTACCTCAGTTTGATGGACATATCCTAGGATATGTTTTGGTCCTCGTTTCAACTTAGAGAACGAGGATAGCCATTAACCGGAAGACTGAAAGTGACCGGTGCAGCTATGACGTGTGTTCTTTCAGTTGCTGAAAATTAGTCGGTCATACTGAGTAAGAAGGACACATACTTGTATGTGGTCGGTCCAGTTGATCCATTGGATCTTCAGGATAGCCGTTTACCTGACGACTTTGACGTGATTGGGGCGATTGAATTTAAAGTTTTTCTTTCAGGGAAATGAAATTAATTTTCAAGTCTGTTACTTCGTATGAAGTTCTATGCTGTGTTTAACAGAAAATTGATCCAACCTTGGAAAATGATATATATACTGATTGTGTGTACTTAACTAGTGAAGTTATTAGGCTTAAAAGGCTTTAGAACAGTCATTGTATGTCATGGTAATTTTTATGGTGCGTAAAAGTGTATGTGATACTAACTTAAATTTACTCGAATTTACGTGGAAACTCCTTAAGAGTTTTGTATGTCTTCATACATATCTTTTCGAAGGATAGGCAGAAAAGCGACTACCCAGTCATACACGAGCCCGGTGAGTGTTCTGATTCCCGTGAAGAAAGCATTTCAAGATACTGCAGTGATCCAGATTCGGGACTTGCAGTGATTTAGTACTCCGAAGTCGATAAAAATGTTTAATTTAAAAAAAAAAAAAAAAAAAAAAAAAAAAAAAAAAAATACGTGTATATTTTTAAATACTTATGAGACATAGTCACAATCAAGACTTCTCAAGTCTGGAGTTAGAAGAAAACGGGAGGCAGACATAATGTATCTACAAGATAATCAGACATTATGGGTCGAAGTCAATTCGGGGTGACTTGGGTATAGCCAAATACGCTTTGAGAATAGATAGAAGACATCATTATCTCTGAGATGTTGCCAACTTAAATTTTTGAGCTTAACTGAACCTTAATCCGTATCACAGAAACGATGAAAACCATTTACGTTATTTACATGCTTACAACCTGTGTCTCTATGTCATAATACAGCCAAACACGGATCTAAGTGACAGTCACATCGTTAGTATGATTCCTGTTAGGATCTTTTCTAAAACGTAGTGGTCCCTGACTAGACTGAAATTTGATCCCTTATTTCGTTAAAATTTTTCTAAGATTTTTTTTAGTTTTTGTAGTTATATTATTTTATTGTTGGTTACTGGGTCTTGATCATATTTGTTTAACTCTTTTTGGTAATTTCTAAGGTTAAATTCAGGATTATTCAAACTTAAAGGGCTGATTTTGAAAATTACGGGCGAAGTTGTTGAATTCAGCGAAGTTGTGCTTAACTTCGCCTTGGCGAAGTTAAGCGTAACTTCGCCTGAACCAACTCTGCCCTATATAAGGGATAGTAAACTGTTACTGTATCACTTTTTTTTTCGAATTACCGGCGAACTTGTTCTCAAAACCAATACATCCGGATCTTGTTATTCACTTTCGATTTCGATCTTGTGTTCCTTGTTTCTACTATACTAGTGGTATGTGTAGTCAATAACATCCTATCTTTCTCGTTATCGTTTTACCCGGTTCGAGACCTCGGGTCGTCGAACCTTAGAAACCAAGTTTTCCGACCTCACGTTACGTGTTCATGGACGACCTTTTCGTCCTAACACCATTGAAATATGTTGGACTTCATTGTTAGATCGTTAAATCGATCCGAAAAATCGGATAAACTTTGTTTGAATCTGAACAGTCGCCGTTTCAGATTCAGGCGAAGTTAAGGTTTACGCGAAGTTATTCTCAACTTCGCCAGTGGCTTAAGTTCGCTTTCAGCGAAGTTATCCACAACTTCGCTTAAAGCTTAATTTCGCCTATGGCGAAGTTATCCATAACTTCGCCTTGAACACAACTTCGCCTATTTCAAATTTTTAATAAGTTTATAGACGAACTTACAGATGAAGCGAAGTTGTTCCCAACTTCGCCTCACCTTTAAATTCGCCTGTACATCACAACTTCGCATATGGTACACAGCGAACTTGTGAGATTTTTTTTTTTTTTTGGTCTCTAACTTGATTTGTTTTGTGCAGATATGGCTGCTGTTGGAGGGGCTGGAGGTGATGATGGTGATGAGCAACGACAATTCTTCCCAGCTCATAACCAATACATCACTTTGGATCCAGACGCACGAGGCGTTGAAGACTATAGAGAGATTATCACATTTCTCCAACGATCACGAGTTTTTCACGCGATCACTAATACACTACCCATATCTCTGCCCAACATTCAAGATTTCTGGCAGACGGTGTATTATGATTGCAGACCTGAGCCTCCAGTGATGCGAGCAACTGTCAATGGTCAAGACATACAGTTTTCCTCGGAAGACATACGGTTGGCTCTGCAGTTCGGTGATGAAACAAGAGACGACCCAACGGAATTCGTAGCTCCTTTCCGTGACGGAGCTTACTTAAGGATGGGTTATTCGGGTCCGCTGGGGGACTCGCAGAGGAGGAAAGGCTTTCTGCTGGATCAATGGCGCTTTTTGATGCATGTGTTGATAGTATGCATGTCCGGCAGAAAGGCAGGAACAGATGGGATGGGTGCGACGATGCAATCGGCTATGATTGCGCTGACTTACAACCGCAGATATTCGTTTAGTCAGCTAATCTTTTACGAGATTGATCGTCAGAGACGGGCGACGGCGCGCGAGCGTTTTATTATGTATCCTCGGTTCCTACAAATGATTATCAATCATGTCGCTCCGTCTGTACCGCAAAGACGCCCTATCAGATAAGTTGAGTGCGTAACAAAACGTATCTTTGCTCAGTGCAGAACGTCGAGCACTCGAAGCAACCCTGAGCGGCGTCCCAGGCATACTCCACTTTTCGGGTATCTCATTAACCCGGAGTATGTTCCTGCAGGAGGGGACGAGTTCAGGGATCCGCAACCACATCAGGCGGCAGCACCTCATGTTGTATCAGCTGCGCCTGTTGTATCTTCTGCTGCTGTGCCAGCTACTATATCTCAGGCTGTGTCCACTGCTGAAAACGTTGATCTAGATGCTGCTTTTAGTGGAAATGGTTTGTTTGATATGGATGTCTCGGGTCCTCAGTTTATGGATGTTACCAGAGCAGCTACTTCGGTAGCTGACTCTGATCTAGACGAGACGTTCGCTGAGGCAAGAAGACTTATGGTGTCTCGTGAACGGACTACGGGAAAGAGGCCGAGAACTGTGGGGGAGGATGAGGATGAAGTAGATGAAGAGGAGGCAGTACAGATTGTGCTAAGACGCTCAAGAAGAGAACAGAGAGGGATAGGTTCGGGAGCTGGAGAATCTTCAAGACTAGTACGTTTTGCTCCACCTGCCTTATCTGGTATGTCTCTTATTCCTACTACTGCACAGGTTTCAGCGATCGAGACGTCGGCACCAACAATTGTGTCCCTACCACCTCAACCGCTTAATCCACCGGTGGTAGTTGCACGGTTTGTGGAGTCGACAATCACCTCTACTGCAGGGTTACCAAGTGTACCACCTGCGGTCACTTCTGCTGATGTTCCACCAACTCCATTGCCTACTTCAGATACCGAGAGGATTCTTTCGCTAGAGCGGATTGTTGCTGAACAGTCAAAGACTATTGACCGCCTAGTGGAATCCAATCGACTACAAGCTGCCCTCCTGGTAGAACATGGACGAATAATTGATGCCTTCAAGGATTACTTGGCATCTCAGGGGGAGAAGACGTGTAGGGGCGATGAGTTGAGAACGAAAAGACGAGAAGATCATGACGATGATCCCAATGCACCTTCGGGTGCAGGTGGTGAGTTGCCAAGAACCTCTCAGGCTCTTGGAGCTTCCACAACTGAGGGGGAGTCTACAAATGCAGATGGTGATGATGTTGTAGTTGTGGAGGACGACGCTGATGTTGAAGACGTTATTGATGCGTTGAATGAGTTGGATGAGGAGGAGGACGATGAGTTGATGGATGATGATGACGTGTTGCCTATGGATGAGATTGAGAGGATTGGAGAACAGATTAATGTGGAAGATGTGTTAGAAGAAGGTGAGATTGTAGATGAGTCAGTGGAACATGAGATTCCAGCTGTTGAGAGATCAGAATTGGGGGATGAGAGTGTGATAGAAGATACAGTATGGGAGGAGCAGCCGAACTGGAAAGAAGGCTGTGCTCAGTGGTTTGTTAAAACCAAGAAGCCTGCAGTGCCAACGATGTTCAGAAAGACTTATAATATAAAGGGCTATGCAGAGTCAAAGAAAGGAATCATATGCTGGTTGTACGACAAAGAGCTGAAACTATTTGTGATCAAACGGTACGACGGCATTCAGTACTTTAAGAGATTGTTGAGATCTCTGAATTCCTTACCAGAATGTGAGGTGAGAGATTTAGCGAGATTGGGGCTGATCAATAGAAGTAATGATGATATGGCAAGAATCATTGGGAAGATCGTCTGGAAAGAAGCCATTAAAGACAAAAAGTTTGAACTCCTAAAGCCTCAAAAAGGAAAGTTGATAGAAGACAAAGATCGTGGAATGAGGGCTGACGGCAAACCTTGGATGGTAATGAAGTATAAACCAGTCCGTCATTTGAAAGAAGTACCGATGAAAGTTATGCCCAAGAACGTCCTAAAAGATTTAAAATGGTGGTACGTGGATTGTGAGACAGCTGAGGCGGTAATGGAAGATGAGGATGAACAAGAAGTACTTCGGGTGTACGACCCGATGCATCTTGTTAATCTATCAAAGGATGATTTGAAAGTGCTCAACGAGAAGAAGATCTTCTACATTCCTGCTTGGAAGGATCAAGCTAGGAAATATCAAAGGGTAGTGTCGGTATGTGTGAGAGAAGGGGCGCACGCGTAGAGGTAAAGATTACAAGACTCAAGATTTGAAGATCAAGATATGAAGCTACTGCCAAGGGGGAGTCTGTTGGTACATGTATGTCAGTAGTTCATAGTCTAGCATTTGTAATCGAGTCTGTAATGTAATTATGTTTTGTTTATGTTTGTTTTGTAATGCGCGAAGTTGTCGACAAGTTCGCTATGGCGAACTTGTTGAATCAGCGAAGTTATTGACAACTTCGCCTGTGGCGAAGTTGTCGTGTTTAAATACTGTTCAGCAGAACAGATTACGGGTTGTTCGTTTAGGGTTTTCGTTTCAGTTTTCAGTAACCGAGTTACGTGTCATAGTCTGTAACGGTGACCTCGGGTCACGTGTTTGTTATCAATATAACGTGGTTGGTTTATTGCTTGTGTGTTCGATCTCTATATACTCTACACTCGTATCTACCTACGCAGGGATTCCGCACCTGCGTTGTTAGAGACATCCCGTGTACGATCCGTCTAGGAACCTACATCCTTAGCACACCATTGATTCAACCTGTAACACGTTGAAAATAATATATTTTGTCAACAATTAAGTTGGTGAGTTTTCATAAGTTTTTGTGTATACATATACATATAAAACTCGCGATTCAACAATCGACATGCAATAAGTATTCAAGCGTAAAGTAAATGAAATCATATAGTGTCGTCCTCCCGTTCATGTAGTCGAAGCTGTTGAAGTCGGGGAAATGAGAACCACCTTACGTAGACAACCGAAGTCGTAACGTTAGACGGCGCGGGTACGTCCCGTCGAACCCTCGCACTATGTGTATGCGTTTGCATTTGCGTTTGCGTAACTTCCACCGATAAAACAATTAACACGTTGCAAGCAAGTTCACGTATAATCATAAACAATATGCACGAATAATATTAACATGTACGATATAAGTGAATCGGTTTGTAAACAAGCGCATAACTAACGAAAGAAAAACTTGTGACGTGCTACACCCCAAAACATTTTAAAGCATTAAAAATGGGGTTATAAAGAACTCACCTCGAAATCGAATATAAACTTGCAAGAAAAGCCGAGAGCACTATAACGAAACCAAAGCAACCGAAACCGAAAGTGCGTTAAAGAATCCGAAACGATTGAACTTCTCGAACTATAATTAAAACAAAAACAAATCTAACTATCGGAATGGAAAGAATTATAAATATTTGGTTAACGGGATTTTGTATTATTTTAAGGCATTGTATTATAATATTATATTTAATCTCTACCGGAATTTATAACGAGCTATTGTATTTTAATATTATAACTTAAAAAAATCTAATATTAAAATGGAAAAATTGATGCACGAATTTTTATCGGAAATTTTATCTTTGAAAATAAACAATTTAACGTGTTATAAAGTTAACGAAGTAATTTTACCGAATTAAAGTTTAACGCATTTAGAGTTAACGAATTAAAAGCTAACGGATTACGGTTTAACAAAAGAAATCTAATGAATCAAAAGTTTAATGAATTTTTAAAGTTAAAGAATTAAATTTAATGCAACGGAAATTATAAACTCACTTTTAACAATTTAACAAATTTTATATTTAATAAAGTAACGAAAAAATAAATAAATTAGTTGTAATGATCTAACGAACATGAATGTTGGGTTTTAGTTGAAAATAATAATTTATAATTTATAAAAATTTATTTGATTTAAAAATAATTTTAATTGATTTATTGTGATTTTTAAATAATTAATTTGATTTTTAAATAGTAAGTAAAGTGATAAAAACAATAATATCAAAAACATGCATTGACTTGGGTTCGATCCCGGGTCTATGGTTTAACAAGATAGTAACTTAACCACCAGACCATTCTAACAGTTTGAATATGAAACAGAAAAGAAAAATAAAACTAAAGAAGTTATGTTCATCATCTTCACTATAAAAACCCAAGATTCAGTTCTCTTAATCCGTTATGTGTTCGTTCAATTCAAGTTAGGGGTTTTGATAATCGGCTAAAATCAATCACAATACATACAACAATTACCTCTAGACGTTAAGAACTGACGGAGAACCAAGTCTAGGCCGAAACGAACTTGGAAGAATCAATTCGTGTATATTAAGAGTTTATCAGCGTATAATATTGTTATGGGCAAGTTTAGATGAACGTGAGGATTGTATTTATACTGATAATTGGAGTGCAGACTCGTTAATGGTATTGATTATCTTTGGCCGTTTTGCGGCGAGTTACGGTAATTACGGGTCTAATTCGTTGAGTTAATGGCTGTTATAACGTATTACGTTTAACCATACTTGGCAATATGAGTGGGTTGGGTTGGATTTGGGTGATGGGTTAGGATGGGTATGGGTCAGGATGGATTTTTAAAATAGAGGGTTAGGATGGGTGTGACATTTGAGCCAAAACAAGGTACACCTCAGTACGTATTTACCGATTAAGCAAATAAACGTCTTTTGCGTAACAAACGAACGATTAACCGAACGGGTCGGGTTATGACCCAGATATCTCGGGGGGCCATTTATAAGTGATATACGATCTATACAAGCTAAAATATTAGAAATATGGCCTTAGTTTGATAGCAAACAAGTTAAACGAAAACATGCTCGTTTAACCACCCACTATAGATTTAAACGCGAAAGATAGTTACAAACCAAGCATTGTATCATCCGTTAAGCCGAAAAAGACTTACCAAACACTTATTTGAAATGTTTTAAGCTATCCGTGAAAATATTTTTGATTTTTACAAACGTATAGTATGTTTTTATAATTTTACACAAAACTAGCCGAAAAACACTTGTTTTCGCGTTGTTTAACGCACCCGATAAGTTTTTCGCGCCAAAAACCGAACCCGAACTAAATTTGGACCGGGATTTTCGTATTTAGGCTTGAGAAATCAGAAACTTGGGCCAAAATGGGCCCAAAGTGGGCCCATTATGGTCCGATCGCAGTTCAGCAGCCCCCCTGTTTTGTTTTCATATTTAAACTAGATACATGATATTTTGGCCTCATTTTCTTGAAAACTCTGGAAATAAACTCTGTTCCAGCCAAAAAACTCAAGAAACCCTAAGGTAAGAGCTTAAATAAGTAGCTTTTTTACTTGTTTAAACTTGTTTAATACCATAAAAACATGTCTTGATTACTAAAAATCATTCCTAACCGTGTAAAAATCCTAAAATTGGTCCATAAACATGTTTTGATCATACACATGGTAAGAAACCTGTTTTGATAGTTTTTTTGGCCATAAACACGGATTAAAGGGTTGAAACGACGTTTTTACGGTTCAAAAGTTCGTTTTTGTACACTAGCTGAAACCCTAACTTAGGGGCTGTTATGTTGATGAAATATTGCTTGGTTTGTGATATAGGACTTTTACCTAGCTTTCTTAGAAGCACAAGAACTTGAAAACTTGATCAAAAGGTCGGAAACGAGCCAAACCCGCTAAGGTAATGCCGAAACACTCGCTTACGGGCTATTTAGATTAAGGTTGTGATGTGCATAATGTTAGGACTTGAAATTTTTCAGGGACATCAGGGACCATGTCAATGAGTCCCTGTTCAAATTTGGTAATTTTTCGACCATCCGAGAATATTTGGCGAATTTATTACCAAATTGGGACGTTTATTTGGGAAAAATAGCTAAAATACTTCAAAAATTATGAAATTTTCCTGGGAACTCAGATTTGTTGTATTTTGATCACATATGAATTTTGGGATCATTTGGAGAATTTTAAAGGTGTTTTGTTTATTTTCGTTCGTGTGAATTTTTACAGCCAAATTTGGGCCGAAAAGAATATCGCACGAGCTTTTTACATTCTGGAATTGATACAGGTTGTTTTAGGACATGATTTGAGTATTCAGGAATTTTTGTGGAATTTTTGGAAATTGTTTGGGGTAAACGGACGATTTTCAGACGAAATATAGCTGATAAAATGAATTTTTATAAATTAATAAATCAGTAAATAAATTCCAGAAATATTTTTATAAAAATCTTCATATTTTAATTGATAAGTGGTTAAATTTTCATAATTTAATGATTAACTATTAATTAATTATGCTATTCTGAATATTAAACAAATTCAGTTTTTATAAAAACCGGCAAGTTCGCGACTAGTGAATCCGCGGGAATATCAAAACACCAAGAGTGATCAAAAATCATATTTTTGGACTAGTTAAGTGAAAATGAACTTTTCTATGAGAAACCTGGACAATCCGGGTGGATTGCGCGCGTTTCTTCTCAAATCAAACTGAATAAGCGGAAACGGGCCCCGTGGCTAATCCGGGACCCCAGTATGTGATCTTTCTTTATAACTTAATCATTTTATTAACCAATACATTTACCCAAGCTTATTTTCCCATAACTGTTTTCTGAACGCGTAAACGAACAACTTGGCCCAGCTGGGAAAACGGGAATCTGAGCCAAGTTCAATTTTAAGTATTAGACATTGAACAACATCACAACCTAAGCCTATTGCCACTTTCTGGGCGTTCCAGCTACACCCAGATTAGTTATACAGCCCAGTTTAGTATCGAGATTATAATAATATTAAAATATTAATATTATTATAATATTAATTATAGGAACTACTGATAACGAACTGAACAAACCACGAGTTGATACAGTACGGAATATCTACAAAACCGTGAGTTTTCATGACCCCACTTTTAAACTGTTTTACGAACTTTTGGGGTGAAAAGCATGTTTGCTTATATCTATATACTTATCTGAAACATGTGATGATGTGAATTATCTAAATGCTAACACACGAAAGTCCCCACGATCACAGTGATTAACTTCGAGCCGTTGGCTTGTGAATATTACTATTGGTTTGACAAACCCAAACGGAATCGGCCTGATTGCCGTGTCACATAGCGCCGTTTGCACATGACCATATTTATACAAACAGGCTATGTAGTGTTAGACATAGCTACCGGGGCATGTTGTGGGCGGAAAGGGGCCACAGTGGTTGATTGAGCGTGGGAAATGGAGGCACGCAGCACGAACAGTCCAGGCTTCACTGTAGCTTAGCATAATTACATCACATACATCATTTACATACATACATACTTGTTTCATGATTACAAGTGTTGATTTGCGAATACTCATTACTGATTTCTTGAAACTCGTGAAACTCACCAACTTTAGTAGTTGACCCGTTTTAAACTGCTTTTCAGGTGTACCTAAATTGGAATGATTTGGTGACCTGTTACTTGACTGAAGTGTGTGGTTGATGCTACGTGAATAGAAGCAAGGGCGATAGTAGTAAGAACGTTTAGTTAACGAACTAGTTTTGTTTGTATCGCTTAGACTGTTAAACAATGATAGAACAAAGAAATGTAATATATTGTAAATTAGTTTGTAATGTTTCTTTATAAACAATGTATTGATATCAGAGGTGTCTGTTACATTCCCGTTTTACGCTTCCGCATTGTGCTAGTCGGGGTGTGACAGAAATTGGTATCAGAGCCGTTGGTTATAAAGGATTAGGTTATCCCTTAGGGTACCTAAAATATAACCGTAGGCTCGATTAACTCTGGGAAATAATTAAATAATAAATTATATTATATACTGATGGATGCCGGGATGAACTTGTAAGGCAAGTGAGTTATTGTGGTCCGGAACATAATAACAGACTTGCTTGTACGAGGGAATTCGGGGAGAAGTCGCGGAACGTGTGGTTAGGTAAAAGTGGCAACATATGTGTATAAAAGGTAATGGGAAAATATATATATATGTAACACTCATACGTGTTTATGTGGAACAAGGTGTATGAATACGTGTACGTACGATACTGTTGATGAAGGTAAATTTTACTATGAATATTATATTCATTTATATTCAGTACTGATTTAAATAATAATAATAATTAAAATTTTAATAAAACTAATATTATATTATAATATAATTAATATTAACTTTGGTATAGTTAATTAATCCCCTCGACAATAGTTAGCGATAGCAATAGATATTATTCTTATAACTAACCTTTGTGCAGAATCATGTCAAGGAACAACGACTACGTACCGGAAGAAGAACCGGTAATATCTGTAGAGGAGTATCCCGAGGAAGAATCAGAGGAGGATCCAGAAGAGGAGGACCCAGACGAGGAGCCGGAGGAGGAAGAGGAAGAGGTGGAAGAAGAAGTTATTTGTAGAGAGCTACCCAAGAATGTGTCTGATCTATCTGGCTACAGATGCGATAGTTATCCACCCAGGTCACCACGCAGGGATCAAGACGAAGTTGACAGTCAGTATCGTTCACCAGCTAGAGTAGCCAGAGTACCCACTCCACCTATACACCTGTCGCCGACGACTTCAGCTACTGCGCGAGTCCGGCAGACTGCTCGTATTCGGGTAACCCCGATTGACCCTACCTTGATTCCATTCAGATCTACCCATGACCGGGGAGGACCTTCACGCCCTAGGGTAGATACTTCATCTTCTCGTTCATTGAGTATACCTACCCCTCGTCCTGACCTCCCAAACGCAGGAAACAACTCTTGGATGGCTGTCCTGACTGACCGTGTGATAGACCACTCGATAGCCATAGCTAACATTAACCGGGAGAGGAGGGACGTGACTCAGTGCCTATCGACATTACAGCAAACAGTACTGAACTTGCAGCAGTCAGATGCCTACCACCACTGGTGTTTGGATAGGGTGACAGTTCGGCTGTGGAACTGTTACTGGGTGATTACGGTGCTATTATTTTTATGTTTGTGGCTAGCTTATCGTCTGTATGGATAGATGCGGAATATTACAACTATGTGTACATGATCTTTTGATACCCCATGTATGTATATAGTAATATGTTATGTTAATATGGGACACAACTTTGTACATTATTACAAGCACTGACCCTTATAGGGTTAAGTCTAACAGTCACGTAGTGACAGATTTTGATATATACATGCAAGCACTGGCCTTTATCAGGCTAAGTCTATGTACTTTTGATATCAATGTACAGGACAATTTGTGAAATGTCAGTATGTTATTTGGTTTACCTGTACAACATTTATTGTGATTATTATTACACAGTGCCGTAGACTGGAATTAGTACTAATTGGCTTATATTTGTTTATCATTATAGAATGGCCCCAAAGAAAGCAAACCCTATGACTGAGGCAGAAATAGCCGAGATGATTGCTCGGCAAATACAGGCAGTAATCCCGCTTATTGTAACACAAGTAACTGCCGGCGTAAACGCAAATATGCAAACAAACCAACAACAAAACAATAATGCTCCCCCAACCAACAATGAAACAGTTGCAAATAACAATCCCCCACCTAATGCAAATACCCCTACCAATGCAAATAATCCCCCACTGAACCCAAACAATAACAATAACAACCCTAATCCCCCTCGAAGGGAATATTCGATCAAAAACTTTATGGTTTGTAAACCGATTGATTTCAAGGGCACTGAAGGGCCAAACGGATTAATCAAGTGGATCGAGAAGACTGAATCTGTCCTCAATATTAGTAATTGTCCACCGGAAAACATAGTCAAGTATGTTGCTTCTACTTTCACTGATCACGCATTAATGTGGTGGAACACTACGGTACAGATAAAAGGTCAAGATACGGTGAATCGCATGACATGGCCTGAACTCAAAACACTGATGCTGGAACATTTCTGCCCAAAGAACGAGATACAAAGGTTAGAACACGAACTCTGGAGTTTGGAGATGAAAGGAGCGGATCATTTGGGATACACGAACCGCTTCAATGAATTGGCTCGCTTAGTACCATGGTTAGTAACTCCTGAAAATAAATGAGTTGAACGTTATATTTGGGGTTTAGCCCCGGGAGTGAGGAGTTTGGTGAACTCTGTGGGTCACACTTCGTTCGAGAATGCCGTGACTCAGGCCGGCATCGTAACTTTCGACTTGGTAAGAAGCGGAGTGTTGAGAATGGTCAGGGAATCATCATGTATGAAACGAACTGACTATGGGACGAGAGCACAAGGAGGACAATCAAGCAAACGTGCAAGTCCGACAATCAGAAATTATGCTATAACTGGTTCTGATACGAAGCAAGACAGGTATAAGGGACCCTTGCCAAAGTGTGACAAATGTAATTACCATCATATGGGAGAGTGCAGATTACCGGTATGCCAAAAATGTGGTCGAACTGGGCATTATGCCCCTAATTGCAGAGCAGGTGTAGAGATTGTGAGCCGACCAGCCCAGACAACCCAACCCCGTCGTCCCCAACTACCGAGACCGCAACCAATTCGTCAGCAACCAGCTCAGCAAAACTCAACTGTAGTGAATCGCCGTGCTTGTTTTGAATGTGGGAGCACGGAACATTTTAGAAGGGACTGCCCCAAGCTGAATCGAGGAGCAGTCACCGGTCGAAACCAAGCATCGACTTCAGGTGCGTCTCGGGGACGCGCGTTTGTTATTGGGTCAGGAGAAGCACGACAAGACCCGAACGTAGTAACAGGTACATTTACTGTTTCTGATCAATATGCTTCTGTGTTATTTGATACTGGTGCCGATAGAAGCTTTGTTTCCACTAGTTTTGTATCCCTGAGTAATATGCCAGTTAGTGAACTAACAAATCCCTATACTATAGAGCTCGCTAACGGTAACTCTATAACTGTCAACCAAATAATCCAAAACTGTTCGATTGTTCTTAACAACTACCCATTCCTTATTGACCTACTTCCGGTAGAGTTAGGAAGTTTTGATGTAATCGTTGGCATGGACTGGTTAACCAAGTATAAGGCGGAGATTGTGTGTAACGACAAGACGGTTAAAATTCCCTTTTCGAATGGTGAGGTGATTGTAGTACAAGGAGAGAAGTCTGGTTTGATATTACCTCTCGTGTCTCATCTCAAAGTGTTGAAATGTTTACGCCAAGGTTGTATGGCATTCTTTGCAAACGTGACTATAAAGAATCCTGATGAGAAACGCGTAGAAGAAATTCCCGTTGTACGTGAATACCCCGATGTCTTTCCTGACGATTTACCCGGAATACCACCGAACCGACAGGTTGAATTCTGCATAGACTTAATTCCAGGATCAGCCCCTATTGCTAAGGCACCTTATCGATTGGCACCTTCTGAAATGCAAGAACTATCCAACCAGTTACAGGAATTGTTAGATAAGGGTTTCATTCGTCCTAGTTATCCTCCTTGGGGAGCACCGGTATTGTTCGTAAAGAAGAAGGATGGAAGTTTTAGAATGTGCATCGATTAACGGGAATTAAACAAAGTTACCATCAATAACCGATATCCTTTGCCACGAATAGATGATTTGTTTGACCAACTCCAAGGGGCAAACTATTTTTCGAAAATTGACCTTCGATCCGGTTACCATCAAGTTAAAATCCAAGAGGAAGACGTGTCTAAAACGGCGTTCCGAACTCGGTATGGCCACTACGAATTCTTAGTTATGCCGTTCGGACTGACTAATGCTCCCGCAGTTTTCATGGACCTTATGAATCGAGTTTGTAAACCATACCTCGACAAATTCGTTATCGTGTTTATAGATGACATTTTGATATATTCGAAAACCAAGGAGGAACACGAGCAGCATTTACAAACTATTTTGGAGCTGTTGAGGCATTGTATGCCAAGCTGTCAAAGTGTGAATTTTGGCTACAAGAAGTACAATTTCTAGGGCACGTTGTTAACCGACACGGTATCCATGTAGACCAAAGTAAGATTGAAGCCATCAAAAGTTGGCAAGCCCCAAAGCCACCAAAAGAAATTCGCCAATTTTTGGGTTTAGCTGGGTATTATCGGCGTTTTATTGCTAACTTTTCCAGCATAGCCAAACCTTTAACTCTTTTGACTCAAAAAGATCGTGCTTACGTTTGGGGAGAAGAACAAGAAGCGGCTTTTCAATTGCTGAAACAGAAACTATGCCAAGCCCCGATACTGAGTCTTCCAGAGGGAACTGACGATCTGGTAGTTTATTGTGATGCGTCCCGGAAAGGTTTAGGGTGCGTACTTATGCAAAGAAACAAAGTCATAGCATACGCTTCTCGACAATTAAAGGTGCACGAGAAGAATTATACCACCCATGACTTGGAACTGGGCGCGGTTATTTTCGCACTCAAGATCTGGAGGCACTATTTGTATGGCACCAAGTGTACAGTATACACCGACCACAAAAGCCTACAGCATATTTTCGACCAGAAAGAACTAAACATGAGGCAGAGGAGATGGGTAGAATTGTTAAACGATTACGACTGTGAGATTCGATATCATCCGGGCAAAGCTAATATAGTGGCAGATGCTTTGAGCAGAAAAGACAGGATCAAACCACTACGGGTTCGAGCACTTGGAATGATCGTCCAAACCAGTCTCACCGAGCAAATTCGTATTGCTCAAAACGAAGCTCTGAAAGGAGATCACTTGGGAAATGAAAACTTGCATGGAACCGAACAAAACTTTGAAGAAAGAACTGACAAAATTCTATACTACAAAAATCGAGTTTGGATTCCCACTTTCAGTAATCTGCGTGACTTGATCATGGATGAAGCCCATAAGTCCAAATACTCCATTCATCCTGGAACGGATAAGATGTTCAAGGACTTGATGGAGTGTTATTGGTGGCCCGGTATGAAAAAGGATATAGCCACGTACGTCAGTAAATGTTTAACGTGTGCGAGAGTAAAGGCTGAATATCAAAAACCTTCGGGAATGTTGCACCAACCGGAAATACCACAATGGAAATGGGAACAGATTACCATGGATTTTGTAACACATCTCCCAAAAACTTCCCGAGGAAACGGTGCAATATGGGTGATAGTTGACCGACTAACCAAATCCGCACACTTCTTCCAATCCGAACCACTTATACAACCGAAAAACTTGCTCACATCTACATCAATGAAATCGTATCCCGACACGGCGTACCCGTTTCAATTATTTCTGATCGCGATAGCCATTTCACATCTCGTTTTTGGCAAGCCGTACAAGAAGCTTTGGGAACCCGAATTGACCTAAGTACCGCCTACCACCCCCAAACTGACGGTCAATCTGAACGAACCATTCAAACCTTAGAAGATCTGCTTCGCGCTTGTGTACTAGACTTTGGTGGAAATTGGGATCAACATCTTCCACTAGTTGAATTCTCATACAATAACAGCTATCACAGTAGCATTCAAGCGGCAATGTATGAAGCGCTGTACGGACGAAAATGTAGATCACCCTTGTGTTGGACTGAGGTTGGAGATACCCAAATTACACGATCTGACTTGATTCAGGAAACCACCGACAAAATCCGTAAAGTTACAAGCAAATTGACAATCGCCCGAGATCGACAGAAAAGCTACGCTGATGTTCGTAGAAAGTCGTTATCCTTTGAAATATGCGACAAAGTTTTTTTGAAAGTATCCCCGTGGAAAGGCGTCATTCGATTCGGAAAAACCGGTAAACTAGCCCCGCGATACATTGGGCCATATGAAGTCATTTCTAAGATAGGCCCGGTAGCTTACCGACTGAAACTTCCTGTGGAGTTGAGTTCTATTCACGATGTCTTTCACGTTTCGAACCTGAAAAAATTGTCTTACTGACGAAACCGAAATCGTGCCATTAAAAGACTTAAACATAAACGAAAAACTGAATTTCATTGAAGAACCGGTGGAAATATTAGAGGGAAAAATAAAACAATTAAGACACAACAAAATCTCTCTAGTAAAAGTTCGGTGGAATTCACAAAGGGGACCAGAATTCACGTGGGAGCGGAAATCTGAATTCAAAAAGAAATACCCGCACCTGTTTCCAAACAAAGACAAAGTTGAATAATCGAATTTCAGGGACGAAATTTTCTAACGGGGGGAGAATGTGACATTTGAGCCAAAACAAGGTACACCTCAGTACGTATTTACCGATTAAGCAAATAAACACCTTTTGCGTAACAAACGAACGATTAACCGAACGGGTCGGGTTATGACCCCAGATATCTCGGGGGGGCCATTTATAAGTGATATACGATCTATACAAGCTAAAATATTAGAAATATGGCCTTAGTTTGATAGCAAACAAGTTAAACGAAAACATGCTCGTTTTAACCACTCGCTATAGATTTAAACGCGAAAGATAGTTACAAAACCAAGCATTGTATCATCCGTTAAGCCGAAAAAGACTTGGCAAACACTTATTTGAAATGTTTTAATCTATCCGTGAAAATATTTTTAATTTTTACAAACGTATAGTATGTTTTTATAATTTTACACAAAACTAGCCGAAAAAACACTTGTTTTCCGCGTTGTTTAACGCACCCGATAAGTTTTTCGCGCCAAAAACCGAACCCGAACTAAATTTGGACCGGATTTTCGTATTTAGGCTTGAGAAAATCAGAAACTTGGGCCAAAATGGGCCCAAAGTGGGCCCATGATGGTCCGATCGCAGTTCAGCAGCCCCCCCCCTGTTTTGTTTTCATATTTAAACTAGATACATGATATTTTGGCCTCATTTTCTTGAAAACTCTGGAAATAAACTCTGTTCCAGCCAAAAACTCAAGAAACCCTAAGGTAAGAGCTTAAATAAGTAGTTTTTTTACTTGTTTAAACTTGTTTAATATCATAAAAACATGTCTTGATTACTAAAAATCATTCCTAACCGTGTAAAAATCCTAAAATTGGTACATAAACATGTTTTGATCATACACATGGTAAGAAACCTGTTTTGATAGTTTTTTTGGCCATAAACACGGATTAAAGGGGTTGAAACGACGTTTTTACGGTTCAAAAGTTTTTTTTTTGTACACTAGCCGAAACCCTAACTTAGGGGCTGTTATGTTGATGAAATATTGCTTGGTTTGTGAAATAGGACTTTTACCTAGCTTTCTTAGAAGCACAAGAACTTGAAAACTTGATCAAAAGGTCGGAAACGAGCCAAACCCGCTAAGGTAATGCCGAAACACTCGCTTACGGGCTGTTTAGGTTAAGGTTGTGATGTGCATATTGTTAGGACTTGAAATTTTGCAGGGACATCAGAGACCATGTCAATGAGTCCCTGTTCAAATTTGGTAATTTTTCGATCATCCGAGAATATTTGGCGAATTTAATACCAAATTGGGACGTTTATTTGGGAAAAATAGCTAAAAATACTTCAAAAATTATGAAATATTTTTGGGAACTCAGATTTGTTGTATTTTGATCACATATGAATTTTGGGATCATTTGGAGAATTTTAAAGGTGTTTTGTTTATTTTCGTTCGTGTGAATTTTTACAGCCGAATTTGGGCCGAAAAGAATATCGCACGAGCTTTTTACATTCTGGAATTGACACAGGTTGTTTTAGGACATGATTTTGAGTATTCAGGAATTTTTGTGAAATTTTTGGAAATTGTTTGGGGTAAACAGACGATTTTCAGACGAAATATAGCTGATAAAATGAATTTTTATAAATTAATAAATCAGTAAATAATTCCAGAAATATTTTTATAAAAATCTTCATATTTTAATTGATAAGTGGTTAAATTTTCATAATTTAATGATTAACTATTAATTAATTATGCTAATCTGAATATTAAACAAATTCAGTTTTTATAAAAACCGGCAAGTTCGCGACTAGTGAATCCGCGGGAATATCAAAACACCAAGAGTGATCAAAAATCATATTTTTGGACTAGTTAAGTGAAAATGAACTTTTCTATGAGAAACCTGGACAATCCGGGTGGATTGTGCGCGTTTCTTCTCAAATCAAACTGAATAAGCGGAAACGGGCCCCGTGGCTAATCCGGGACCCTAGTATGTGATCTTTCTTTATAACTTAATCATTTTATTAACCAATACATTTACCCAAGCTTATTTTCCCATAACTGTTTTCTGAACGCGTAAACGAACAACTTGGCCCAGCTGGGAAAACGGGAATCTGAGCCAAGTTCAATTTTAAGTATTAGACATTGAACAACATCACAACCTAAGCCTATTGCCACTTTCTGGGCGTTCCAGCTACACCCAGATTAGTTATACAGCCCAGTTTAGTATCGAGATTATAATAATATTAAAATATTATTATTATTATATTAATTATAGGAACTACTGATAACGGACTGAACAAACCACGAGTTGATACAGTACGGAATATCTACAAAACCGTGAGTTTTCATGACCCCACTTTTAAACTGTTTTACGAACTTTTGGGGTGAAAAGCATGTTTGCTTATATCTATATACTTATCTGAAACATGTGATGATGTGAATTATCTAAGTGCTAACACACGAAAGTCCCCACGATCACAGTGATTAACTTCGAGCCGGTGGCTTGTGAATAGTACTGTTGGTTTGACAAACCCAAACGGAATCGGCCTGATTGCCGTGTCACAAAGCGCCGTTTGCACATGACCATATTTATACAAACAGGCTATGTAGTGTTAGACATAGCTACCGGGGCATGTTGTGGGCGGAAAGGGGCCACAGTGGTTGATTGAGCGTGGGAAATGGAGGCACGCAGCACGAACAGTCCAGGCTTCACTGTAGCTTAGCATAATTACATCACATACATCATTTACATACATACATACTTGTTTCATGATTACAAGTGTTGACTTGTGAATACTCATTACTGATTTCTTGAAACTCGTGAAACTCACCAACTCTAGTAGTTGACCCGTTTTAAACTGCTTTTCAGGTGTACCTAAATTGGATGATTTGGTGACCTGTTACTTGACTGAAGTGTGTGGTTGATGCTACGTGAATAGAAGCAAGGGCGATAGTAGTAAGAACGTTTAGTTAACGAACTAGTTTTGTTTGTATCGCTTAGACTGTTAAACAATGATAGAACAAAGAAATGTAATATATTGTAAATTAGTTTGTAATGTTTCTTTATAAACAATGTATTGATATCAGAGGTGTCTGTTACATTCCCGTTTTACGCTTCCGCATTGTGCTAGTTGGGGTGTGACAATGGGTATGGGTCAAGATGGGTAAAGTTAATCTATCTTGACCCAAGTAAAGGTTAAAATGCAAAGGGTTTCAAAAACCCCTCAAAAAAATATTCTAAAAATTCAATAAAAAATTAATAACTCAAAATATAAATTAAAAACGCAAAATGTAAAATAACTAAAATGTCATCGCCGTTGTCCTCGATTCATTAAAAAAAAACTCGGTTTTGTCTCGGTTTAGGCTCGGGTTTTTTTTCGGTTCATTTTTACTTTTTTTCGTCTTTGTATCTATTCGGTTTCAATGTTTTCGGTTTTTGTTCGGTTTCGGTTTCTCGGTTTCATTCGGTTTAGGATGGATATAGGTCAAGATGGGTAAAGTTAACCCCTATCTTGAACTAAGTCTTTTTTTTTGAAAATTAAATATCTTGAACTAAGTAAAGGTTAAAATACAAAGGATTCAAAAACCCCTCAAAAAAATATTCAAAAAAATTAATAAAAAAATAGTAACTCAAAATATAAATCGAAAACGCAAAAAGTAAAAAGTAAAATAACTAAAATGTTTCCTCCGTCTTCCTCGTTCATTAAAAAAACTCGGTTTTGTCTCGGTTCAGGTTCGGTTTTTTTTAGTTTTTTTTTCGCTTCAGTTTTTCTTTTTTTCATTTTGGTCGGTTTCGGTATATGTTCGGTTTCGATTTCTCGGTTTCTATTCGGTTCCGTGGGTTTTGTTTGAAATAAAATTGGATAAAACTTGCTTTAGCCCATTCTAACCCATAAACAAACGCATTCTAACCTATAACCAAAAGTCACTAGCATTTTCCCAACCCATCTTGACCTTCTTGTAAAATTCTTTTGATCCATCCTAACCCATTTCAATTTTAAAAGTTATCCAAATTGACCCAAAACAACCCAAATGGGTTTGTTTTGCCACCCTTACGTTTAACGATTAACGTATTATATTGAAGTCTAAAGCCGTTATAATAACAAATTGGTCAAACAATGAGATTTATGGAAGGTTTGGGGATCACCGGAGTTGGTGCTGTCACGCCGGAATTTAATCACCGGAAAAACGAGGGAACAGGTTAGGGACGGCTGGGTTATAATATATTTTGACTAATTTACACATTAGGCCCTCCTTTTTTCATGTTAGTTTAAAATAGGGATTAAAGTGTAGTTTACAAACTAGTCCTTGAACATTAGTAAATGACAAAAGTTGAAATAATTTATATAATTTGGATATTTCCGCATTAACCCGATTAGTTTGCGAATCGTTTAAATAGAAACTTTAAATTCCGCAGTTTTGTTATTTGAACAAAATGAACAAGAAACGAACGAACGAATAACACGTAAAATACATGAAACGAACTTGAGATATAAAATAATATGCATATAAACGAAACCGAAAATTCTAAATGGGTTGGGTTTTCGGGTTTGAAAAGTAACGAATGTTACATTTACTCCCTCCACATATGGATAAACGACAAGCAGGTCAGCCTTGAGAAAACAAACGTATTCCGTCTCGTGGGGAGGAAACAGCTCCTCCAACCTGTACTTGATGTCATGCAACAGGTCATAAACGGCATAAATGTACTGCGCTGCTTCCATCTCAAGTATCCCGTCCTCCGAAGGGGAGATGCAGACAATCTTGGTGATCGCCCCACATGCTCCTTTGTTCAAGAATCGAACAATGTTCTTACTTTCGATTTAAACGAGTTTTAGATTAAATGTAACTTTATGTTTTGAATTATAATGCTATTGTAGTTTTTTAATTTAAAATCGTGTTTCATGTTTTATTGATTTTTCATTTTTTTTCTTGTTTGTTTTCAACATCAAATAATTGGCTTAGGAAACTTGTTCAACGTAACTTAAATGACTGAGGATGATGTGATCACCAAATAATACAGATACACCAAATAATGAAAAAAGGAAGGGAATCACCAAATAAATTCATAATCAAGGAGGGACATATTTAGATTTAACCGGGACGAGGTAAACACTGCCAAAAATAAAATTGGTCTGCCATGAAGCGGCGGTAAGACATACATGATGTCTTAAAATCTTCGTTTAGTTCAAGTGGTTTACCGGTAACCAAGTGTTCCATTAACATGCAGATGAAAACTGCGCTGTTACCATAGAGATCGTTGTGACTCTTAACAAATTCATCGTTAACACCAAATGCGATGCATCTCTCTATGTAGCCACTCTTCTTCCAGAAACCAATGTTCACCAGCAACGCTCCGAAATACACTGCAATCTTTGTCATCTTCGGATGAAACACAGTTCGATACTTGTCACCCGTAAGTTTTTGATTGCAATAAAGCGTCAAATCTATTCAAACAAGTGACCATTCTTCCTTTTCTATATAAACTGGAAAAAAAACGACATCAACGTCTGAAAATGCGGGAAAGGGGTGACAGTTTCCGTTTGCAATACTAACAGCGTTTTTGTTGCATGAATCTAATAGGTTATTAGAGTGTCCATCTCATATTTGATATTCCTTTATTTTGAACCCTCTATTTCTCCAGTTTATCAATCTTCCAACCCAACCTTCTATGTGCTATCAAACAAAAGGATTTTTCATCAAAAAAATAATTAAACTAACTGTAATATAAAAGGTTCGTGTTTAAAAAATGTTGAAAGCTTACCTCGACTGTCAAAGAAGTATTGGAATACCCTAAAAGAGCACTGAAGAGGTAGGTCCCAGCAGAGCCCAGTTGGACCCGCATGACTCACCTTGAAGAGAGACGTCTGCGCAGAAACCAACTGGATCCGCATGACCCACCATGCTCAGAGACGTGACGTCCTTACGCGCAGTACGCAAGCTGTTCCCGCAGGAAATGCCTCCCAATGGTGAAGTACTCCGCCTGTTCCCGCAGCTGCGGATACAAGCCGTCAGGGAAGGCCACCCGCGTAGCAAGGCTACACGCACAAGGCACTTAGCTCTCAATAATTCAGTAGTCACCTGAAGAAGGAATGAGCAGAGTCGGGAACAATCCCGCACAAAGGCGGGAGGGGGAATACTCCCGCCCAAATAAGCCAGTCCGTACGATACTGGAGGATCTTTTGTACTGTACCTGACGAGGTATGGGCAAAAGATCTGACCAGAGATACGACAGCTCATTGACAACAGTATGGCGAGCAGCATGCTCTTGTACTGTATGTCACTATTAGCCGCTGCCTACTCACCAACTCCTGTCATACCACGGGCATAGCCTGCAGTTGGTGGAAAAGGAATAGTACAGAGCAAGCCTGGTCACTGTCAGTCGCTGCCTACCCACCAACTACCAGCATGGCACGTGCGTAGGCCACAGTTGGTAGAACAGGAATACTATTCAGCCGGCTACACCTTCTTGGAAACCTACCTTCGGCTATAAATACCCCAAATGGTATGATCATCTCATCTTATCTTGTATCTTATATCTTATACCTGATATCTGCTCTAGCAATCTCTTAATATACACTTATATTCAAGAGCAATCTAGTCTGATTCTCACGCCGGAGGGTGGTCACAAGGAGGTACCCCCCCTTCTCAGTGACGAGCTCACGGTCTGTTTTGCAGGTTATCAGAAGAACCATCTTTGCCGGGTCTAACCCCTCGTGGGAAACATCTATTTAACCCCCAGATTATCCGTAATCTGCCGGGGTCAATTAGTGTTTCTTCATTGGCGCCATCCGTGCATAAAAACTAGAACTTCATTTCTTTTCAGTTTTTTCAAACTTCTGGAAAGATGGTTAAGGAAACTCCGGTAACCACAACCCCATCTACCGGGGGGAATACCGGCGACTACACAGTTTTTACGAACACTACCCCAGTTACCCAAGCTGGGGCAAGTGCAGTAAATAATCTCTCACTAGGATTCACCGATACCCAGTTAGAGAGACAAAGAACGAGGCTCCCCCGCCAAACACTCGATGAAGTTAAAGCGTGGGCAGAAGCACGTCAAAAAGAATTCCAAGCTGAGTTGGATGAACGCTTACGTTCACTCCAACAGCCTGAGGAATTCGGAGAGTACTTGGACGATGATTCGGAGGAATCCGATAGTGACGCAAACCCTCGTCATAGGGCGAAAGGGAAGCGTAAGGAAACGGACTCCCAACCGAGAAGGCGTTTTGGAGAAACCTTCAAACCAAAAAACGCGGGTGGAAACCCACGTGACTTCTCCAAAACATTTACACCAACTGCCGCAAAGGCGGGGAACGTCCAAATTTGCAAGGGACATTGCGGAAGCAATCGTCCCGAAAAGTGCCAAACAGATGTCCAACATCGGCACTTACGATGGTATATCTGATCCAGACGATCATTTGAACAGGTTCATAGCGGGGGCAACCGTCAGCAGTTGGACGGAACCTACGTGGTGTTACATGTTCCAAATGACGCTTGTTGGGGCAGCTAGAGCGTGGTTCGATCGACTACCGATCCACCACATCTACGATTGGGAAGACTTCCAGCAGAAGTTTAGCCAACACTTCAGCCAACAAAGAAAGTATACCGAGGAGCAATGGACAATCCTCAATTGCATTCGAGAAAAAGATGAATCTTTGCCAGACTTCATCACTCGCTTCAACTCAAAGAAGCTAAGTCTGGGTAATATCAGCGAAGATCTTGTTCGCACTGCTTTCATCCAGGGCGCGAACGACCCAGAGCTCATCCGCACCTTAACGGGTAGAGATGGCATGCCATCCACATGGGATGCCATCATGACAGCAGCTAAGCGCTTTGCGGAAACGGAAAAGCAACTGGGTAGAGATCTCCCCCGGAGCACAAACCTCTACACCCAGAAAACAAGAGAAGACAACATCCTCACCGCCTGACTAAACAAGAAGCGGAAGCTAGGCATTTGGCAGTCAAGGGTAAACTTTGACACCTCATCCGGCTTGCAACATCAGTTAGGCGGAAGGGATAACGTACAGTCGAACCAGAACTCCAGATGGACGCCACTCACCAAAAGCGTCACCGAGATATTCGCCACTGAGGAGCTCCCATGGCCAAAGGCTCCAATAATCCGACAACGTCACAATGCTGATCAGAGCAAATACTGTGACTTTCACAGGACAAAAGGCCACAACACTGAAGAATGCACAGACGTGAAGGACATCGTCGAAGCATTTGTCAGAGATGGGACGCTCGCGCACCTCGTGGCGTAACGAACGCTGAGCAGGCCGATGCGTGTAGAACCCCAGCTGGGGAAAACACGAATGAAATTGCAGCTTCAATGTTGGAGACTACATACTGCGTAAACAACGAGATCCCGAACCAGGTGCATATCGGCTCGATGGCACTCCCATCCCAACAACATGGAAGGGAGCTCAATTACACAGTTTGCATGTTGATCAATTCCAAACTTGTAAAGAAAAGGCCCAGAGCCACTTCTAATGGAAATGATTCTCCTTAGAACATTGATGCTGATAATCTTACATTTATACTTATGAACTTTCCACACTGATATGCCAGTCTTAACCGCATACATAAGTGGGAAAGAAGTCGTTACTTGTGGAAGGCGGCAAAACCCGCACAAACACAAAAAACGACAAACCTTCACGCAGGTCAGTCATAGGTAAAGTTTGGTGATCCCACTAAATGAAAGTGCCGGTCCTAACCGCACAAATCATGATAGAAGAAACCGAACTAACCTATTGACAACCACGCGTCGAACGGTTAACTTATTCAAAATACTTAGAAAATTTCTAACAGAACGATGAGGAAAACCTACACGCAGGTCAGATGTAGGTAAAGGTTAGCCATCCTACCAAGTGCAAGTGACGGTCTTACCCGCACAATCACGAACAAGGAAGCAAAACTTCAGCCTATTATCTACCACGTTCAAAGGTTAACTTATTCTAAACACTTAGAAAATTTCAAAGGAAAAGATGAGAAAAACTTCCACGCAGGTCAGATATAGGTAAAGCTTAGCCATCCTACTAAGTGCAAGTGACGGTCTTATCCGCACAATCACGAAAGAGGACGCAAAACTTTAACTTATTATCTGCCACGTTGAAAAGTTAACTTATCTAAGTACTAAAGATTGCTAAGTTAAAACAAAATATGCGTGAAATAAACAAGGCAAGGAATTGGCAAAAAATCTTTATTCCATCGAAATTCAAATATTACAGATTGCTGGGTACATACCCGCATACAAAAGAAGCTATACAAAAATAAAAATCTATAATGGTGGAAAGGGATCTTCAGGATCAGGCTTCAGGACCACTTCCACTTGGACCCGCACCATCAGTAGAACGTGGCGGTTCAAGGAAAGCTTTAAGGATAGCTAGCCCATCATCAGCAACAGCAACTTCGTTCACCTTCTCCACCATCGGATGCGGGAAGGCGGCATACTGATTCACTGCTTGGTCATATACAGCTTCAGTATCAACGTCATATAAAGGGAAGTTGGAAGGCGGGATGCCTTTCTCAACGAACCCTAGACCAAGCAGGAAGCCGACCTTTTCCCCATCCTCATGAGAAGCGTTGAGGGCTGCGCTCATAGCATCGTCATAAGACGTATCCGTGAAGACCCGATGCACAACCTACAAAAAGAAAAAATACAAGTATCAAAACCTTTTCTATTTACAAAGAAAAGCGTAAAGATATAATGAAATTAAACATACCTGAGACAACGCTTCTCGAAGAAGCCATTCCTTGGCAACCAGAGCCTCCTGGAGGGCGGCTTGAGCTTGGTTACGGGCACGTTCGGCTTCACTTTTGTTGAGGTTGGCAAGCAACACTTCTTTAGCCGCAGCCTCTTCAACGCCCTTTAGCTTCCGCTCAGTATGGTCAAGCACCCCCCTCTGGTCCAAGATCTCTTGGAGCTTCTTGGCGTCTTCCATCGCCAAGGCATCATGAGCCTGTTGGAGCGCCTCTAGTTTGGCTTTAAGTTCCTCATTCTCGAGGTGTAGAGGCTCAACAACAGCTTCAGCCTTGGTGGCCCTCTCAGTTTCGTTCCGTGCAGTTTCCTTAGCCAGCCGAAGCTGTTCGTTAACAGCTTGGGCAGCCTTGGAATGGGACTCGAGTCGGGCCTGAACTTCAACCTCGAGGGCCTTGAAGGCCTTCTCCTTTTCCGCTGCCACTGCGGTAAGCCTCTTGTTCTCCTCCCGGACAGCCCGCGCCTGAGCTACTTCTTGAATACGAGCTGCTTTTAACTTGTCGTTTTCACGACAGAGCAGCTCGACGCGCGGCTGCATCTGGGCCAGGAGAATCCGAAGCTCGTTTGTTAGCCTACCCTCCTGGTAGCTAGCCATTGCTTCCCCCAACGCACCACTGGGAGCTGCATGACGAGCCCACTCCACGCACTCTACAGGCGTGCGAAGGGTTGTTCCTCGGCGGATGTTCCATCGTGGAACATACACTTCATTGGAATCCGACACTGCAAAAAACAAAAAACAGTTAGGAAAAGATGATATATATAAAAAAAAAGGTCAAAGGAACCCTACGCCCCTGTAGGGTCGACAACAGGCCGATAGCCGCCAAACCTATCACCTGAACCCAAGGGAAATCCATCCAAGAGGTCAGGCAGATGGGAAGGAGGCAGAGGTTGGCGAGAAGCCCCAAGCATAACTGAAGGATCGGCCGTAGATGCCGACGTCGGAGGAGGCATAGAGGCCTCCGCGGTAGAAACCAACGGAGGTGAACTCACCGGAGGTGAACTCACAACTGTGGTCGCCGTTGCGGAAGTACCAACAGAAATAGTCACCGCCGGCTCAGTGAAAGATTCAGTAAATATGGCACTGACAGCCGGCGGAGATGTCATCACAGTTGGAACAGTTGGCTCAACTGGGTGAGCAACTGAACCAACTGAAGCAGGCGCAGCCGCCTGGGTCATCGCCTCAGGTAGGTTGACCAAGCCTACCGTCATGGGTCCGGAGGTGCTCCTCCCCGCTCCACCCTGGAATGCGGTAGCATCCACGCCTGCACAAAGAAGATATAAGTATAATGGCGGAAAGATATGAAGTTAAAAAGTAAAGGAAGTTTGTACTTACGGGTTTTCTTGAGCCTAAAAGTGCGAACAGGCGGGGACGAACCCGATGGAGCCGGCCTCTTCACGCCGCTCACCGTCGTTGTCCTGGGCTGCTCGGAGGTGACGGTCGTCTCAGCCTCCGGAGAAGTGGTCTTAGCACCACCAGGGTTCCCCGCCACCTCCTCGCTTTCGGTCTCTGAATCAGACCGATGCACCGGATCGGCAGTGGAGGCAACCTTCGCCTTCCCCTTCCCGCCGGCAGCCTTCTTCTTCCGCACCAACGGAGGACCATCTGCGGATTCCTCATCAGAAGATGACAAGATTAGAGGAATTCCAGCAGAGGTTTCAGCATTGAGAGATCGAGGGTTGAATAACGCCTTACCTGGCCGCGTGGCGCTCAGAATAGGGTGGCCTGGCGGGTAGACCTCCACAAACCGATCCCTCGTTTGCTCCAAGATGGGCAACTCGTTCTCATCGAGAGCACGAGTACCCATCCGAGCAGGACCATCACTCTCCCGCGGCTGCAGGAGAAACTGCAAGTCGTTCCCCTCTGAAATAAAAGAAACAGTTAGAAGACAAACCTATATAAACAAATAAGACAAAGCATACCGTAAGGGACAGAGTTCAAACCGTATTCGAGGACGATGGGAACCTGTGACGCCTCCTTCCACACCCGGCTCATCCCAAGCATCACCATCCCAGACTCCGCAAAGCGGTACACCGGAGTCTGGATCCGGGAGATCTTGGCGAACCATTCCGCCTCCTGGTAGTTTGGGGCGTGAAGGGCGGGGAGTGTTATCCCATTCTTAAACGTCATCGCTATCGGGACGACGCGAGCGGAGATATAAAAAAACTCCCTCTTCCACGACCGAAGACTGCGCTCGGTTGCGCAGATCTTCAGCCCCTTGATCCGGTTGACCAAGGTGTACCACCCCTGGATGCACCTCTAAGAATAGAAGGTCATCAACCGGTCAACATGGGGCTCCACGCCCAGAATGAGGCACACCCACTCAAAGTGGCGGATCTTGGCGATCGCCATCGGGTGTACCTCCGTCAAATGCACCCCGTGCCTCTCCAAGACACGGTATACAAACTTCGTTAATGGGAACCTGAGATTCCCATAAACGAAGAATGCAGCGTACACCCCTATCTTGCCCTTGGGGGCATCGTACACCGTCTGGTGTGGCTCCGGAAACTCAGGCTCGAACGGCTCGAGCATGAACTTCCGGACGATGTACTGAAAAAGCTCAGGGGGAAGAGCACACTGGCATTCGCCAGCAGTGCTCTTATCGTCTTTATCAGACGTAGACATCGGGATCTCGACGTGCACGTCAGATTCCTCGGCAGCAGCTTCGAAATCGTGAGTAGAAGACATGGTTTGGAGGTAAAGGAATGATTTCAGGAGAATGCTTGGCAGAAAGTATTCGCCGGAAATCGTTTACAAGAAGAGGAGTGAAAGTGTGAATTACAAAGGACCCTCTCCCCCTTTATATACTCATCGCAATTAATGCGATGAATTTAATGCGGAAGAGAGAGAAATCACAGGTGCAATGAAACTATGACACGTGGCAAAGTGCAAGCTGGCAACAGCTGTTGAAAGGATGCGTGCTATTAATTTTGCGGCCACGCGCCCGAAAAATCGCGCCCACGCGCCTGAAAAAGCGTCTGGAATGACCATGTACTGTCACGTCGCCATAACTTCCTGCACGTCCTGACACAGTCAGAAGAAACCGTCGGACGACGTTTCAACAGTTTGGACTGTTCTTATCCTTTCACCAACTCTTCGAATTTCAAAATTTCAAAAAGATTCAAAAGTAAGCAGGAAAATACCCCTTACCTTGGCAACCAAGAAACTATAAGACAGGTGCGAGTACAGTGTTAAGGCAAAACCCTTCATATACTTAGCACCCGGCAGGGAATTGAAGCCAAGAATACCTCGGCGACCAAGTAACTATAAGACGGGTGTGGGTACAGTGTTAAGGCAAAACCCTTCACATACTTAGCACCCGCAGGGAATTGACGCTAGGAACACATTGGAAGTAAAGTAACCGTAAGACGAGTGCGGGTACAGTGTCAAGGCAAAACCCTTCACATACCTAGCGCTCCGCAGGGAATTGAAACCAAGAAGGATCTTCTGGGCCATGCTTGCGGAAACGTGAATAACATCCCCGCATAGCGGGAACGTCGAGAACTATATTGTTTGAAGCTCCAAGATGGAATTGGTGGTTTTAAAATAATTGATCACTATGTTCAAAACTACCAAAACCTCATGGAGAATCCACACAAGTGGGACTCAACGCACCTGACTTGCGAGGAGGTTACAGACCTACCCGCATCATACCCAAAGATCAAGCAGGAAAGTCGGGAATTTCTGCAAGTGACA
The DNA here is from genome assembly GCF_021521415.1 of Bidens hawaiensis. Lineage (NCBI taxonomy): Eukaryota > Viridiplantae > Streptophyta > Magnoliopsida > Asterales > Asteraceae > Bidens > Bidens hawaiensis. Next base: position 55,602 of record NW_027499307.1, read on the forward strand.
TTAGGACTTCCGCGGGAAGAATCCCCATGGAAAACCTTAAAACTTAACCCTTTTCAAAAACCCTTTGCTTAAGTCCAAAAGTTCACCTCACTTATTAAACATTCATGAGAATAACATTGGACTGGGGGGACTTGAAGAGGTAGGTCCCAGCAGAGCCCAGTTGGACCCGCAGGACTCACCTTGAAGAGAGACGTCTGCGCAGAAACCAACTGGATCCGCAGGACCCACCATGCTCAGAGACGTGACGTCCTTACGCGCAGTACGCAAGCTGTTCCCGCAGAAAATGCCTCCCAATGGTGAAGTACTCCGCCTGTTCCCGCAGCTGCGGATACAAGCCATCGGGGAAGGCCACCCGCTCAGCAAGGCTACACGCACAAGGCACTTAGCTCTCAATAATTCAGTAGTCACCTGAAGAAGGAATGAGCAAAGCCGGGAACAATCCCGCACAAAGGCGGGAGGGGGAATACTCCCGCCCAAATGATCCAGTCCGTACGATACTGGAGGATCTTTTGTACTGTACCTGACGAGGTATGGGCAAAAGATCTGACCAGAGATACGACAGCTCATTGACAACAGTATGGCGAGCAGCATGCTCTTGTACTGTATGTCACTATTAGCCGCTGCCTACTCACCAACTCCTGTCATACCACGGGCATAGCCTGCAGTTGGTGGAAAAGGAATAGTACACAGCAGGCCTGGTCACTGTCAGCCGCTGCCTACCCACCAACTACCAGCATGGCACGTGCGTAGGCCACAGTTGGTAGAACAGGAATACTATTCAGCCGGCTACACCTTCTTGGAAACCTACCTTCGGCTATAAATACCCCAAATGGTATGATCATCTCATCTTATCTTGTATCTTATATCTTATACCTGATATCTGCTCTATCAATCTCTTAATATACACTTATATTCAAGAGCAATCTAGTCTGATTCTCACGCCGGAGGGTGGTCACAAGGAGGTACCCCCCCCCCCTTCTCAGTGACGAGCTCACGGTCTGTTTTGCAGGTTATCAGAAGAACCATCTTTGCCGGGTCTAACCCCTCGTGGGAAACATCTATTTAACCCCCAGATTATCCGTAATCTGCCCGGGGTCAATTAGTGTTTCTTCAAGCACCCCAAAAACGTTTATCAAGCTTTATAGGTTGAGTAAACACGGCAGAGAAACAAAACGGCGCATCTCCAGACGTATAGAACAGCTCATTAGCGTCGCCTGACCAAATATCAGATACATCATCAGGAATCGCCCACTATGCAGACGGCTGGAGGATGATTCTGGACGATTATGGAGAGGTCTCCATTTTGGTAGAATCCAACTCACAGTTTTGTCAAGGGGTCGTGAATTATATTCATTCGCCATTTTAGAAGTGAGTTTAGAAGGGAGGTTGTTGCCTATTTGTCACAAAACATGTATTGGATATAATAAGACTCAAGAACAACGGGAATTTAACAACTTACAGATTCAATTTTGAATATGTGATTAATTCCTAAACTAAATATTCACCAAAGCGATGAGATTACAGTGAGTCAAAGAACAAAGAAACAATTACAAAACAATCTCTCAATCAAACACTCGGATTACAAAAACAAGATTCATCTAACAATCTAGAGACCTATATGAACGAACCCTAGTTTCAGTGAGTAGAAAAGAAACAACATTGAGAGGAATATATAACCGCAATTAATATTCCACAGCTCATTATTATTTAAGCGTTTTTCATTTCTTCATGTATTGCATTTCAGCCCCTCATCATCTAGCGACTTCACTGTTTAGCCTCTCAACTTTATAGCAACTTTCATAACCAGCCCTCTATCTTCAAGTATACTCTACAAACAATATTTCAAGTTATCAAACCAAACTCAAATTTGCAAATGAATTGACTACCTATATAACACTTTTTATAGATAAAGTGACTACAATATAAACATAAACAATAAATAACAAATTCCAAAAAAGGGACTGCAATAAACAATAAATTCCAAATATCAAAAAGCTTTCAAAGCGTAATAAATGTTCAGCCAAGTTTCAAAAAGCATATTAGATGTTCAGCTTCCTAACCAAAAAGAGGAGTCAACAACAAGACATTAAACACAAACGTCCAACTTAAACAATAGACATTAAACATCCAATTTCGGCCTTTTAGGTCGCTCCATTTCGCAAACTTTGTTTGCATACAAAATCGCGGCAAACTTCCAGCGAAACGCCATAGCAATGACGGCTGTATCTTCTTCCTCTACAAATAGGGGTTGTTTTTTAGTCAAACGCTCTAAGAACAAGCACATCCACACACCAGTCACCTAAAGGTGGGGATTGACGAGGAACTTTTTCTGGATATATTCGTTCAAATGGGGGCTCCCTATATGTTTTTCCCATATCATACCCTTGACAGGCAACCCATATTGGAAAGTTTGCATCTAGATAGTCACACAATGAATCCCTCTCTTTTTCCACGAACGTTGGGTAGCTGTTTTAAAAAGAGACGCCAAATTAAATTGCACTACTTTTAAAAAATAATACACAATGTGTTCAAAAGAGAGTTGAAACGATTTATGTAACACCCCGGCTTTAAGCGGAGTACGTCCGGATGCAACATACAGATCACTCATAAGCTCGTAACACTATTAATAGTGACAATATATTTATTATATTCCATAACTTCGCAAGTACACAAATATTCTGATAATAAGACAAATAACATTAAATCTAAATGAAACAAATATTATTCATTGAAATAATCCTAAGGCATAACTAGTTTTCTTGTCCTGACACTTCATCGTATCAACCTGCAGCACGTTGAAAATAATGTATTTTGTCAACAATACAGGTTGGTGAGTTTTCATAAGTTTTTGCGTATACATCTATACTATATAATAAATAAAGGTTTCTTAATGCCATATGGCATCACACAAAATAACTTCTTACAAAATTTTCCCACCTCTCTCTCTTATTAAATACATTTATCTTTCTTATTAATAATTTATATTTATTTTTTTTTCTTTTTTATCTATTATTTTTTTAATACTTATTTTTTGGTTTAAAAATTTAATACTAACATAATATATTATTTAGTTTTATATAAATATACTGTATTAGTCATTAATATTAAGCTATTATAAGTAACGATTTTTCATGTTAACTTAGATAAAAATATTAATTTCATATTTCAAATTTCAAAGAAATAATTTTCACTTTATGATTGTTTTACAATAAAGATGAATAAGCACTAAGGCCAATCACTATAGACTATAGATGGTTGATTTGTTTTTGGGACAACATGTTTTAACGCAATATGGAGATTAAAATTACAAATATTGTATACACAAAAATATTTAAAGACTTATGAATTTTCAACAACTTTGTATTTCTATATTGTGTGATGTGTAATTTATTCTACCATATATTATGTCTTTATATATTTTGAACATATTTTTTTATTTCACATTGTGTTATATTTAAATAAATTTATTTATTATAAATCGTGTTCTACACGGGTCTTAATGGCATATGTTACTACACATGAGTGATCCTTACAAAATTTTCTCACCTCTCTCATTTATACTATATAATAAATAAAAGTTTCTTCATGCCACATGGAATCATACAAGATAACTTCTTACAAAATTTTTCCACCTCTTCTTTTTCTTATTAATAGTTTATATTTAACTTTATTTCTTTTTCTATTATTTTTTGTTTTTAATAATTATTTTTTGATTTAAAAATTTGTATACTGACATAAATATATTATTTAGATTTATATAAATATATTATATTAGTTATTAATAATAAGCCATTATAAAGAACGATTTTTCACATTGATTTAGATAAAATAATTAAATTCAAATTTCAAAGAAAAAAATTTTCATTTTATGTTTGTTTTGCAATAAAGATTAATAAAAACTAAGGCTAATCATTATAGATGGTTAATTTGTTTTCTAGACAAACTGTTTTAAGCATGGTAAGTTATATTTTGTTATCTAACGTTGAAAGTAAGAACAAAATAAAACTACTAATTTTGATATAAAGGTTAAAATTACAAATATTGTATACAAAAATATATTTAAAGATTTATGAATTTTTAACAACTTTTTATTTTCATATTGTGTAGTGTGTAATTTATTCTACCATATATTATGTCCATATATCTTTTAAACATATTTTTTGTATTTGATAATGTGTTATTATTTAAACAAATTTATTTATTATAATCCGTGTTCTACACGGGTTTTAATGTTATATGTTATTACACATAAGTGGTTCTTACAAAAATTTTTCACATCTCTCTCATATTAAATATATATTTCTTTTTCTTATTAATAGCTTCATATTTTATTTTATTTTTTTTCTATTTGATATGTCATGTTCTCTTTTAATAATTGTTTCCTGGTTTAAAAAATTTAAAACCAACATAAATATATTGTTTAGTCTTTCATAATTTTATTGTATTAGTTATTAAGCTTTTATAAGTAATGAATTTTCACGTTAAGTTACATAAAAATAATTAATTTCAAATTTCAAAGGAAGAAATTTTCACTTAATGTTTGCTTTGTAATGAAGATTAATAAAACTAAAGCCAATCGCTTTAGATGGTTTGTTTGTTTGTTCTGAGACAACATGTTTTAACACATGGTCAGTTATGTGTTCCATTATCTATAGTTGAAACCAAAAACAAAATGAAACTACTAATTTTAATATCAATCAATCAATCAATCAATCATGCCCAGTAAAATCCCACCGACAGCAAAGCTATAAGTAGGGTCTGGGGAGGGTGGGATGTAGGCACACCGTACCTCTATCCAAAGGAATAAAGAGGTGGCTTCCAGAGAGACCCTCGGCTCTAAGTACATGTGTATGAAGCAAAATAAAGGAAAATAAAGCAAAATAAAGAAAATCAAAGTTTAACAGTTATATAAAAACTACTACTAATTATAATAATATTAATAAAGTTTAACAAATTTTATAAAGTTTAACAGTTATATACTAATTTTAATATGAATTATAAAATTACAAATTTTAACAAAGTTTAATCATTACCTTGCTTATTACAATTAAAGTCATATAATATTAATATTAATTGCAAATATTATATATAAAGAAATATTTAGAGATTTATGAATTTTCAACTTTTTTTATTGCATGCATATTGTGTATTGTATAATTTATTCTACCATATATTATATTTTTTTTATGCTGAAAATTTTTTATATATTTTACATTGTGTTATTTTTATATAAATTTATTTATTTTAACCCATGTTCTACACGGGTACCTAAGCTAGTATATATATATATATAAAACTCGCGATTCAACGATCGTCATGCAATAAATATTCAAGCGTAAAGTAAATGAAATCAAATAGTGTCGTCCTCTCGTTCATTTAGCCGAAGCCGTTGAAGTCGGGGAAATGAGAACCACCTTACGTAAACAACCGAAGTCGTAACGTTAGACGGCGCGGGTACGTCCCGTCAGATCCTCCCATTATGTGTATGCGTTTGTGTAACTTCCGCCAATAAAACAATAAACACGTTGCAAGCAAGTTCACGTATAATCATAGACAATATGCACGAATAATATTAACATGTATGATATAAGTGAATCGGTTTGTAAAAAAGCTCATAACTAATGAAAGAAAAACTTGTGACGTGCTACACCCCAAAACATTATAAAGCGTAAAAAAATGGGGTTATGAAGAACTCACCTTTGAAATCAAAGCGGAAATAAAGATAAAACCGAAATGCGTCAAAGGAACCTAAACGATTGTACTTCTCGAACTATAAAAATAAATACGAACATTTAAAGACTAACTAACGGAATTATTTAAAGTTAATTATTGTATAATTTTGTTGGGAAAATATGCGTTACTTTATTCTAACTTTTATTATTTTAAAGCATTTTATATTATAATATCATATTAAACTTTAACCTTATTTTAACGAACTAAATACTTTATTAATTTATGAGAATACTAACGTTTATGGAACATCGGTTTTAACGTAGTTTTTATCTCGAACGAATATAACTAAGTTAATTGAGTTAAAGTTGACGAACAGATTAAAATCTAATGAATTTAAAGCTGACGGGTTAATGTTTATGAATTATAAGCTAACGGATTGAATCTAAATGAATTAATGTAAAGTAACGGAGTTCACTTATTTTAACGGTGTAACGAATTATAAAATTAATAAAGTAACGGAAATATAAATTAGTTTTAATGGTCTAACGAAAATGGGTTTTAGTTAAAAACGATAAATTTTAATTTATAAAAATTTTATTTAGTTTAAAAATAATTTTAATTGATTTATTTTGATTTTTAACTAATTTATTTGATTTTATGATAAATAAAATGATTTGAATAAAATACCAAAAAAAAACGTGCAGTGACCTGGGTCTGATTTACGAAATACATTAGTCTTAACCATTGGACCAAGTCACATGTTTGATAAATTACCATAAACAAAAATATAAATATATTATCACCGGTTCATCTTCTATAATGAAACCCTAGATTTCAAATCCTTCAATCCGTTCTATGTTTGTTTAATTAATATTGGGGGTTTTGTTCTACGGCTTATGACGATTTAAATGCATATAAAAATAAAAATTACCTGTAGATATTAGGAATTGATAGAAAAACGAACTTAGACGGATTAATTCGGTGATATAGAGTGTATTTTAGATTAGAATGATTATTTGAGCGAGTTTAGTTGAAGGTACAAGACCTATTTATAGTTATAATTGGAGCATATACGATTTAATGGTCGTAATTGAATTTCTAAAAACATTCCGGTCGTTTTCGCGTTAAAGGCGTCCATTATAAGTCGTTATGATGCGATATTAATGATGATTAGTAGTCTCCATTACGTTCTAAGGGCTTGACGAGTTTTAATTTTATTCAATTTGCGAGTTTAGTGGAGTTTTAAGGGCTACTGGAGCCGCTGCGGCTTCGCCGGAGCCGACCACCGGAAAGACGTGGGTAACAGGGGCTGGCTGGGTTTGGTTTTCTTTTTCTCTTAGTTAAGATATTATATTTACATAATTAACCCTGCAGTTTCAATTTAGTTTAAAAATAGAATTAAAATATAATTACGTTTTAAACCCTGAACTTATGATATATATGTATGTATATATATATATATAATTCGAAACGGGTCGGGCTTGTAAAGTAACGAATGTTACAATTTATACCTATCATAAACGGTCACCGTCCAGCTACGCATATCAATACAGACCAGTAGCCAATGACGATGAGTAATATTAACTTAAAAAATAAAACTAACCTTAAAGGCAAAAACAAACCCAACCGCTGCATAGGATGATGATGGTTTTCCGCTTTTGGTCTTTTCTCTTCTAGACACACAATTGTATATACTCTTGTACAGTCTATTTCATATTGGTACACCCCAATGATAAGTATTCCACTTTTCGAAGCTCGCTACTAAGTGTAGGTGCTCCTGCTCAATTACTTTATTTTTTTCAACGCCCAAAAATACAGAATATAAGATAAGTAGTAAACGTAAACGAACAACATCATCCGCCTTTAATTTTTTTTGGTCTTTTAAGATAGATCTTAATGTTGAAATTCTAATGGAGTCTTCTTTAATACCAATTCTTTGAAAAAACTGAATGCCACCGTCGGTCACTCAAGGATTCTCACCAAATGTAAAACCTCTTATGCATGAAAATTCTCTAGGACCAAAACGAATGGGGCCTTGTCCCACAAAATTGTAATATATCCCGTCATATTCAGGATCAAATGTACAATCTGATTGCCTAGTAAAGAAAGCGTGCATTAGCGGGGCATCGAGGTCGGTGGTCTTGAGTTTAATAGTCCATTCAGAAAAACATTGTACTTCCCAACATTTTTTTGCGTTTTTGTTAAACTTTAGGACGGACTTAACCAACTCAAAATCAGCCCATACAATTCTAGTGTGAAGGCTCAACTGCATTAAGTAACAAAATTATAAAAAACTAAGTTAGGGATTGTATACTACAAATTAGGGTTTAATAAAGAATTCAGGTTTAGTATAAAATAGTTTGTGTACCTTATCTGTATCTTGATCCGATTCTTGCATCGATTCTTGCTCCGATTCATGGTCCGAATCAAGCTCCATATCAGGATCAGAATCAACATGGGTATCATGTTTCTTTGGTATCCCGTTTCTGATGGCGATCCATATCGTGATTCAAATCCATTGGAATCGGAACCTTTGTTGGATAAAATGAAGATAGCGAACAATCAAACGTTGAGTGTTGTATTTGGTGGCCGACATGAGTTGTCCCGGGGTATAAAGGCTAAACTTGTTGGCACAAATTTGGTTAAGTGATAGAAGATGGGCCAGATGAAAGTTGAAAGGTTGGTGGGAGTTTTAATTCGGAGATGGGCCAGATGGAAGTTGTTAAGTTTAAAAGGTAACGCATCGTCTACCCTACGTTAGCACCGGAAACGCGTCTTCAACCCTGCGTTAGCACCAGAAATGCATCTTCGACCTTACGTTAGCACCGGAAATGCATCTTCAACCATATGTTTTGTCAACAAGTCGCCGGCCATGAGATCCGGCAAGCCGTCTACGGCAATGTGAACACGGGTGTCAGATATGGCAGCCTGGCGTTGACGTCGTGATATAAAATATCGTCGGTGATAAAATGGCCGCGGAAACACATCGTCGACGATCTATTCCGGCAGATTCCGGCCACGTGTCGTTCTCCGGTTCGTTTAGTAACACGTCGTCGGTATTCCCTAACACGTCGTCGACGACAAGATAGCTATGGGACAAAACTGGAAACTTGAATTTAGAGAAACAAAGTTGGAAACTTATTTTCTAGATTGGCTATTTTGGGAATTTTCCCTTAGTCCAATAGCTTTTCTAAAAAGACAAAACCCCCGCTTACGTGACGAATCTAATGAGGTCGGGTTCAATTGCAATTGCAAGTGACATACACAATTCACTTATATATGGGTTCAAATAAAATTAAAGAGTTTTCTAGGAATGGTAAGACTAGATGTTTGACATTTGGCATTAAAATCTATGGTAAAAAAATAATTTTAGGAAACTATGTCGGTTTTTGGTAATTTTAAATCTCAACCATTGATTAACATGATCTAATTACTATGATTTATTCATACTCTTTCTAGAAAACTATCTTTTTTTATTTTAACCCACCCCTATATATATATATATATATATATATATATATAGGGGAGATTTCAAATGAGATCCCCTTTGAGTTTTAAGAACTCGAAAGAACTCAACGTAACAAATTTTTTTTTCGAATTTTTTTTACACATGCGTAATATATGTAGGTTACATATACGTAAAAAAATTACATATTTTTTTACGCACCGAGTCGACTTTTTAAACAAGTGTAACGGACGTAAAAGTTTATGTAATCACTTACATATTTATTCTCTCTCCTACTTTGACTTTTTGGTCAGATTTAATCTCAACCACATATTCCAATCCATTTAATTAAATGTGTGGCCAAGAATTGAGTTCTTAAGTTCTTAAAACAACATGGTTCTCAAAATATCCCTCCCCTATATATATATATATATATATATATATATATATATATAGGGTAAGGTTAAAATGAAAACCCACTTGAGTTGTGAAAACCTGCGAAAACCCTATGTAACATCATTTTTTTTGTTACATGTAATATATGTTGTAACATTTAATACAAAACATTGAAACATAAAAAAAATGTTTTGCTGTTTTTTTACTAATTTTTATATATGTTTTCAGGAGAGAGAAAAAGTTATATTTATATAGGAAAATCTCATAGAATAGTAACCAACTTTCAAAAATGTTCCAATTAGATCACTGATGCATATTTTCCCCAAATCGGGTCACTAAATCTTCAAATCAAGTCTTACCGATTTTTGTGTACGTCAAGAAAGAAATGGATGATAAGATGTGGGTGTCGGAATTTGCAATATATGTAGTTAAATTTAAAAATTTTTAAAAAACGTTAATTATATTAAAATTTAAAAATAAAAAATAAAATTCACGTCGCCACTCAACGTTAACTTCAAAAAAAAAGATTTACTATGTGAAACAGAAAAGAAATTGGCTAAAAAGACATGTTAAAACTTTTAATTTAATCAAACACGAAAGTTGAGTGACCTAATTGGAACACTTTTTTAAAATGAAGTGACCTAATTGCAACACTGTTGAAATTGTCCCTGTTTATATTTAACTTTAATTTGAGAAAGAAGCACCGGTATGAAAATGAAGGAATTGGTGAAGTCGCTTGTGTTTCATTACTTCAACACCTTGGATACCAACCGGAAGGAGCTTGCAAAACAGATGATTCCGAGTTGATTTGTCAAGATACGAGATTCACGGGTGGTCCGTTCATCATCTCCGCGCTTGAGGCGCTCCCGTCCCAACACATCACACATTCAATCAAGTCCATCGACTGGAATGCTTGTGTCGTCTTTGTATGCGGGAAACAACAGCATCATCCCGCTGGCCAACATCTTCAGGTATGTTAATTGCTTGCAATTTCAACATTATAATAAATAATTAATTAAGCAATAGCAAATCTCTAGATATCTGATAGCAGCTAGTGGTTAATAATAATAATAATAATAATAATAATAATAAGATATACCGGTCCAACTTTTAATTCCTAATGGTCCACTACTAACAGAATCCTAACGATGTCAATTCCTGGTGGCCGGAAAAACCTTTATGGCCAGAAAACTCAACAATTTCGTCCCAAACATCTTGTTAACTTTGTGTCGGACCTACCTTTTTCTAGTAAAAGCCCCGATTATTGAGGTCACCGGAAACCCTGGAACCATCGTCCGAATCGGTTGATGGTGCTCAAGTGGTGGTAGTTGGCTGGCGGTGAGTCAATTGGTGGTGGCGGCGGTGTTCTGTTGGTGTTTTCCGGCAACAAATTTGACTTTTCCGGCCAAAAACGTTTTTCCGTCGACCTGAAACTAACGGCGTTAAGATTCTGTGTTACTCGCGGACCATTAGGAACAAATACGTTAAAAGTTGGGACCGTTATTAGTCAATTCATTAGTTGGGACCGGCATTGATCAAAAGGCAATAGTTGGGATTAATAAAAACCAATATGCCTAATAATAATCATAATATACCTGTAACTGCAAAATCTCTAATTGTCTTTAATAAGATTTAGAGTTCATAGCCGACACAACGAAAGGTTAAGGTTAGTAGACGGTAGAAACCAGCTCGAAACACATTGATCTTCGATTGTCAAAACATCCGTCCTTTGGTTCTTCAAATTACACTATCCTCAAATTCTACACAATAATCATCATTGATCTTGAAAAGATTTTATTCTAGATGTTGTTGTAATTTAGGGATGTGCTCGGTACCATTTGCTCATCCCTAGTACTACTCTCTATGTGTTGGTACCTGAAATCTTGTTTCTTTAGTTGTTATGCACATTGATAAATAAATGAATATTCTTTCCGTTGATAGTAAAGTATAGTTTTGGTATGGGTTGACCCGAAACACTTTATTTATGTTCTCTCCTTTGTGACTGTTGTTATGTGCAGACGTTCCATTTGCATAAAGGAGACGACGTCAAATTTTATGTGTATCGTGCAATATACAAGGTGCATCCCCATGGCTTCGGAGGTCCAATCCCATAATATTATGTTTGTTTTGTTTAGTTTTGGTGTTAAAACATTTGAACGGTTTTCCTGCCCTTGAGAATATGTTTATTCCTGAAAAAATGGTGATAACTACAATCGGTATCCTGAATCACTGCTGTGTGATTTTGTTACTATTAAAAAGGGAGGTTGAAATTCATATAGTTAGTCGTTAGGGATTGCATACGAATACTAAGCATGGGTATGAATCTCTAGTTATATGGACATTTCTATTGTTTTGTAATGACTATAGACAAAGCTACTAAATCCTTGTGAGGAACTTAACCTGGTAAAACTGTTTCATTGGTTTGAACCTTATTAGAGACATAAATCACATTTTTCAAATTGCTTCACCATCTGCAAAAACTGCTTGAACGGCCTTTGATCGAACATCACTCTAGTACAAAGGCAAAATACATTGACCATTTAAAACGGATGTTACACCATAATAAATTGTTTTTGTATCCATGTTACACTATAATAAATGGTCTCCCTTTAGTTAACAGCCCAAAAATGTGTCATTATAAAATTATATGACCATATGATATTGCAGTGTTTGTGGTTGATTGGCCTATACTCTATACTCAAGTAAAATGTCTAGACTGATGATCTGAAACACCAAAAAAAAAAAAAAGATAAATAAAAATTGGCCCACCTTTTCGATATCTTATGCTTTATTTTATGTAGTGAGGCTGCAGCACATTCTGAATTTGATAACCTGCAAAGTCAATCCATGAAAATGTCATAGCATAGATGAACATTATGGGGTCTAAATTATTGAGTTAATAAAAATAGAAATAGACAAGTAGTTGGCCAAATATACTAGCAAAAAAATCATTTTCTCCTTTATCAATTGTTTTAATATAGGAAATTGATGGGCTTGTAACTGCAGCATTATTTAGGGAACCAACATATGCAGATGCTCCAACATTAAGCAATTTACTTCAATTATAAACCTTAAATGAACTACATATGTTGATGTATGAATGCAAACTCTAGTTCTGAAGTCATGATTGAAAACCGAATTTGGTAGAGCAAGAAATGCTGATTTCACCTGCTTCCCCGGCTAAGAAAGATAAAACTCACTCACAATATACAAAGGAGGGAAAGGTTTCATTGTACATTGCTAAATTACATTCACAGTATGACTTACACAGCTCTGATTTTAACATTGGCAAACAAATATGCACAATTCAGCATTAATCTAGAATCCCAGAATCCAGTTCTTTACTAAAAACGTAAAATGATTGCGAAAAACAGTTCAAAGTTCATGAAATAGGAAAAAAAAGTTATAAAGTTAAAACACCCAAAAGAGAGCACCTTTGTTCTTATAGGAACCAGAAGATAACTGAAAACCGAATACATGATACCGAGCATGCCTGTGTTGACCGAAAAGGGTAGTGGAAGGGTGATCGAGGTAATCTAAGCTTCTTTCTATGTGGAGGAAAGGGTGAGAGATGAATTAGTGGGCATAATATTGTTAAATAGGATCCCTCTCAACACCACCGCCACCACATAAAGCCGTCAAAACACGTTCATTTTTTTAACGAACGAACACAAACAAGAAAACTTCGCTTGCATAATGTTCGTGATTATATCCCTTCATTACCCCTCATTCCTTTAAAAAAAAACCCTCCAGCAAATATTGATTAAAAACATCACATAAACATGGAAAGATGCATTTGGAAATTCAAGCAATGTAAAAGTATGTATCATGCTGCTTAAAATCTCCCATATCTCGCTCCTTCGGGTCAATTAATGTTGTTGAATAGGATCCCTCTCAACACCACCATATAAAGCCATAGCCATTGCCTGTTCGTTTTCGCCAGAGAATAAATGCAAAGCTGGATTTTAAGAATCCTGAATTAGTCACTGAAGGCATAACAATGAGTTCTGCTTATTTGTAATACTATTAATTCTGATATGCAGACCTTTTTAGATAAATCAATCAACATAACTAAAAAGATGCAGAAAAACAAGTGACAATGGAAAGCTCAATTTAAGGTATATAAAGATTATAACTTTATGTCAACTCTTTTGTGTAAGCATGACATAAATTTAGTAATCTACATACCTATATGGATCTTGTGCACCGAGGTATCGTTTATATGCAAAACTTAAAAGTAAAGCTTAGCACCATCATGAACTTTCCATTTACCTAATTCTACATCACACATTCGGGTCAACACAAAGAATCCTAACCGTACTCAAAACATTGAAGCCCAAATGGTAAATCCAAAAAGAAAAAAAAAACGAAACCGAATGGTTTCAAAACTCAAAAACCAAATTTTCGTTAAGGTGCATCTTTATTAGAAGTTCAAGAGTCCTGACTTTTGGTTCTTCTAGTGTCACCTCTTTTTGTGGTACCGCATTCATTCCCATTTTATTATGCTTCCCTGCCTGTGCACCGCACCAGTTGACATGAAGAAGTCATATTGCAAAGTTCGACCCGTTTGACTTTTCCAATAGATTTAGTTAGGGGATTTAGTTATAGCTAAAAGTTTTAACCCCTTTTTTCTATTAGATCTATTCAGTTTTCCACAATGGGTTCGGTTCAGTTTCAATTTTCTCGGTTTTGCCAATGGGCTGAAAATAAATTTCTATTAATCAAATTAATTGATTATTACACATTCGGGACACCATTTATTAGTTTTAATATATTAGTTATCATCATTAATTTGGAAAAAATATATAATCTATAAAAGCAATAACAAATCCGGTTTTTGCACGCTCATAAATTCAATAACCCTTTTTTCTTTGAGCTCTTTTATTATTTGATCTATTTGGATAAAAAGTAACAGTAGAAATTGCCACCTTTAGGCCCGTAAATGAACCAGGCGTTTGGTGAACCATTCGGTGTGAAGTTCGTTTATTTAATAAACGAATGAACATGAACACATGTCTAGTTTGTTCATTTATGTTTGTGATCGTTGTCCATTTAAACTTCATTATGTTCATTAGTTTAGGTTTATCTAGTTTAAGTTCTTTTGTTTACGTTTGCTCATATATCAATTAAAATTTTAGGTTAGTTACAATCTGGTTTTAATAACTTTTTAGGCCCAACCCATTGTTGTTCATATTTACTTTTATTGGCTCTAAATCTGTTATATTCATTCATCAATGCTCAGTTATGTTCGTTCACTTACTTTCGTGAACCATTTGTTTATACTGTTAACGAACAGACATGAACGAACACAAACATGTACCTTTTCTTAAGAAATGGACACGAACAAGAATCCTCGTTTATTTAACTATTCGTGTTCGATTAAAGTGAAACGAACGAACACAAATATGCTCCGTCCGTGTCCGTTTGATTTGTTTACAAGCCTAGACACTTTTAGTTGTAATCAATTTCATACACTTAGGCAATAACTTTGACCCTTTTGACCTTTCTTATACAGGCCCGATGAAAGATGATATACAACACGGGCCAACCCGGTGCTGGGAAAAGCGGTCGCATGAAACATACCTGTTCCCAGTCATAAACTATGTTCTCCAAAGCTTGTGATTCCATCCAGGATTCAGTTTTTTGTATTTTAAAGCGGTTTTCTTTGATGGAAGTTCATCTTCAGTAAGTTTCAACTTTACATACGGGCCAGGAGCACCTAAAAGATCCTTCTTTTTAAGTTTCATGGCCTGTATAACCTTCATGTGTAACATTCCAATGGGCCTCTTCATTGCTCTGCCAACTTGACACGCTAACTCGTTAGAACTTTTGCATTTGAGCAAAATGAATAATAATGCAGACGACCCAAAACAGATTGTCAAAACAGTTAGCCACTACTTATGCCCTGAATGCAAAAAATGTGTACAGCTTCTGCAATTTAACTTTAGCCAAAATAGCAATTGTGTTCCAACGCTAAATCAAACGAAGCCCAAAAGATATGGGATGAATAACAGCATTTTATATAATTTAAACAGTGCATAGTTAACAAAAAAAACTGTAACCCGTCTAATAATGCAAGCAGATCTAAAAGCCAAACAAAGCAGATCTATTTGATCTAAGATACATGAGCATAAGAGATATAGCCATCTGATTGTTAGCTAAGATAATGGTTAAAATAAATGTGAAAATATATTAATGCAGGCTCACTGATTCTCAGCCATAAAATCAAACTGCAAACCTCAAGACTTCAACGTGAATTTCCCAGGCTCAGTCTTAACTATTTTAAAACCTCTTATCCATGATTCTTCAGGCAATTTACTTGAATCTTTGTCAATGCTTTTAACCGTCCAGCCTCTGTTACACACCGATCCTCCTACTTTCATGATAGGAATTGATATTTGTTGATTTTGATATATTGGATTTAGGGAAGATAATAAGGACAAAATAGATGATTCCCGGCCTAGCCCTCTCTCACCGCATGCGCAATGCCATCCTAAACATAAACCTACTCTCCTCTCCCTATTAGCTATTAATCCCTATTTATAGAAATATAATTTGCGCTTGACCCCTCCCAAAAAGGACAAATGATATTTAAACTAGAACTTGAGCCTGATTCCTATCATTTCACCTGCAAATGGAGTACAAACATTAAACAAAAATATTTTCTTTGTATACTTTATCTGTAAGATTTACATTCTTAGCAGAGTTAACGCACCTCTGTGTCATCAACCAAATCAACAATATGAGCTCCATCCAATGAAAGATCCTCATTAAATATGTCATGACCGTTAACTACCGATGTAGATTAACAGGAAAAATTTGACAATTATTAACAACTTGTAAAAAAATTGCTAATCAAAACCAAACTGCTTTTGCTTTTCCTTTGAACTTGAATTGCTTGGTTTACAAACGATAGCCAGTAATTCATTTTTGTAATGACCCTAATGAAGTCCACTTGAGAAGGACGACGCATAAGCTCTGGCACGCACTCACAGGAGCAGCATCAAAAGAAAATACTAAACCCTTTTGCATTAGCAATACCACCAAAGTCCACTTGAGATTGTGACAAGTGTCATATTCAACTGTGATTACAGTTTGTGTAAAATCTAAATCATCAAGAATAACCAAAGAATCTATATCATCCTTTATTTTTGACAGTTTCATTTGCTCAATTTCACAGCCTAAATCTCTTATCTATATCATCAAAAATGATCACAGGAACCCGCCCATTGTTGATTCCTCGTTGATCTTCTAATTCTTTAACAATGACTATATTTGTTTCATCGTTATTTGGTACGTCTTGAAGTTTATTCTTTTTTTCTCCTTTGACTCGTCATCACTCATTTCTTCATTTATTTCATCTCTAAAATTCTTTCATCAAACACCTTGGTAAAATTGGAATAATCTTTATAACAAGTTTTTTGTTGAGAACAAAAGGTACTCACCCCCAACCTTTGATCATGCCATAGTTTGATTTGAAGAACTCATGTTGTTCGTTAGTAACATTGAAAGAGCCTTGAAACCATTTGTTTGTTACGGTACAAAATCATTTCATCGTTTAAATACACTTAACTACTTATATTCATACTATGCTATTACTACAATTAGCCCGGCCTCTTTACTACCTTACATTCTTAGTCTTCAATTTCGCTAAGAACGGACGGTATGAGATTAAGTGACAACCAATTCTGTGGCTAAACTAAGATATTTAATAATAATAAAGAAAGAAAAATGGAGGTATACAAGTGCTATCTTTCACAATTGAGCACAACACAGGGCAGGATAAATATAACTATTAAAACATAAGTGAACGAACTTTTAGCAAACTATTAAAACATAAGCGATGGCTTGGGTTCGGTTGGCTCAAAAAGTGATGGCTCGGAAAAGGATGGCTAGCAAATGGTTGGGTTGGAATGGGCTCGTGTTCGGATGGCTCGTATTGATTTAGACCAGCATTCGGTCTATGTTTCTTTGGTGGAACCCGATGATTTTTTTCTTGATGACCCTTTCATTTTTTATTTTATTTTTTTTGTAAGTTGAGTGTAAAGAGAGTATATATATTGAGTAGAAGAGAATAACGTGGTTTAAATGGTTTATGGTATTTATAATAAAAACAATTGTTTTTTTTTTCTTAATCTTTCTACCCGCTCCGAGTTCCCCTACTCGCTCTCCACTACTCAGCCAAAGAAGGGTGGTTCCCCTGGGTGCTCGGACCATCTGAGTAATGTGCTCCCCTAACCTTATAATTATAATATTGATAACTGCAACCAATTATCCAAAATGTATTGAACCGCAAGACACGCATTGTTTAGGGAGCAATAACATCAAACACCACAAACTCTTAGTTCAAAACAACCAAGTAATCATTCACAGTTTTAAAAGAGGGCACACAAAAGCCAAGATTATCATGCATATTCCAATCTAAATATGTCAGCCCCAATATGGAACCCTTCTGCTGATGATTGGTCAAGCTTAAAACAAAACATCTGCATCAAACAAAACAAAACAAATAAAAAGAAGGTTTAAAATTAATGTTGAACGGTATTCATATATTTATATATATAAAACAATTAAAGATGACAAGTTTTGAAAAACTAGCCAGCCATGTGTTTAGAAGAGGCAATTCGATCGATCGACCATCTTTATTGGGTGAATGCATCTCGATCTAAAGGGTTGATCAATCAGGTTTAGAAAAAAGTTAGCTAAATCAAAATGTACCAAAATATATATGGCCCATTTTGACATGTACCTAGCTAATGCAAGAAAACTTTATTTAACATAAGTGCAATATCTATATATATATATATATAATACAAATGAAATTAACGTGCTAATTGTGAGAATCAAGTAGAGTAATTATATATGCAATTAGAGTAAGTATGTAATTATATAATTACTCTACTTGTATATATAATTACACTACTTGATTCTCACAATTAACACGTTAATTTCATTTGTATACAGATCGATCAGATGATCATTGTCACAAATTAATCTAAAACCACCGCACTAAATCGTCAAATTATTAACGTCTTTGTAATTACAAACCAAAAACTTAATTAAACCTAAAATTAATTAATCTGAATCCTAGCTAGCTACAAATGATCACCAAAATCACATAATTATAACATCCATATATATTAATTAATAGATTGGAGTTGTACGTTTGATGATATACACATATACATATATATACCTGATTGAAAACAAGAGCAACTTGGCGTCCTGGGAGTGCGAGTGTTCCGACGACAGAGAGAAGCATACCGTCCATCGGTTCAGACCGCAAGGCATTAAAGGATGTGACGGTGTAGGTAGACCCCATTAATGAGCAACTCAAGGATTTTTTCAGCGCCATAATACTTTTCACCTCCATAGATTAACAACGACTCGTTATTATACAGATGGGCTAACTTTGTAGGATCAAACTGTAGTATGTATCGATGAATCGACCTGGAAAAACAAAAATGTTTCAACCGTCTTTTTCGTTTTAAAAAAAATAATAAAATAAAAAATAAAAAGACACATTATTAAGGAAAAAAGATCATTGTATATTTTTATTATTATTGTGTTTTTTTTGTTTAATTTCTTCATTGATTTTGTCTTTTTTTCTTAACATTGTGTCTTTTTTTCTTGATATTGTGTTATATTACTCAACATTGTGTTATATTTTGTTTGCGTTGTGTTATATTTTACGACATATTGTGTGTTTTTTTATTTATCATTGTGTTGTTTATTCATTTTCGGCATTGTGCATTTTCGTCTTTTTTTTTGTATGTTCACAAATCCTTCTAATACTTTTCATTTTTGTCTCCTTTTACATTTTAACTTTCCCCAGGCCGTCATAATGGGCACCTGCTTAGACACGATAAGACCTGTTTAGCAAAAATGTACACTATTGCAATTTCATGCATTTTTATAAATAATTGAAATTAAGACGCTCGGGTACATTATTTCTCTTTCTTGGTACATAACATGCATAACTGTCATGCTCAAACCGCTAAAGTCAATTGTTAAAAGAGTCGTTTTCATGTTTGATACTTGTGTTAATCGTATCGTCTGTAACCTGTTAAACACGTTAAGACACGAACTGACAGCCCGGCTTAAGCAAACCAAAGGAAAAAAAACGTTCTGTTCGCATCAACAAATTCACGGCCCCATCAATAAATGAATCTGGGCCTGATCCATGTATTGAGCCCAGATACAAGCCCATTGTCATTTTGTCCATTTGCTGTTTATAACTCGTGCGCACATACAAACTATATTAGCAACTAACCAATAAACCAAATAAACAAAAATTGAATTGAATTACAAAATTAAGTTAACTAATAATTAGAAGAAGAAAAAACGTTACATTTGTTTGATATTCTATCGAAAAAGACATATTTCATTTCAACAAATACAATATATGTCTTTATTTGGTAGGAAATAATTTTTTTATGAGTAAATTAATAAAGTATTAAATGTTTAGATTACATCGAAACAGAAGGCAAGCGGGCAACAAGCTGCGTCGCTACTCTTTTTTGAATTGCAGCATTCCTCGTTGACATAACATGCCCGCTCGTTGACATTCCTCGTTGAAATTAACTTGGATGAGCGACGATGGATTAAACTTAAGCAAGTTCGACGTACAAATTTCTTGTATGCGAACACTTTATGAACCGGTGGCCTATGACATGCGTTAGAGCATTACCACGAGAGCCACATTCCGGTTATTTTTTGCCCTGACTTGGGGAAAATACCTTTCAAATTCTTTACTTCTTGGCTAAAGCAAACAAAAGCAAGTTAATGTTGTTCCAAGCCGACCTCGTCAAACTCGGTGAATTGGAAGTAAATGGAGAAAGTGGGTCTCGAGACGATTAGAATTGGGGCGGGCCTCGATTTTGATTAACGGTTCGCCAAGGAAAGAATTTGATTTCAAAAAAGGTATTAGACAGGGCGATCCTTTAACACCTCTACTATTTATAATCACTATGAAATGTCTCAACTCAATGATGTGAGGACTGAGGAGCGGTGGATTTTGGTATTTGTAAAGGTGTTTCGCTTTCAAAACGAAGGGCCAGTCATTTCCCATGTCGTGTACGCCAATGATGCGTTATTTATCGGTGTTTGGTCGAGATCAGACTTAGCCAATCTTATTTGAATACTTAAGCTTCATTTGATGTCGGGTCTTAAAGTAAACATAGATAAAAGCCGTCTATTTGTAGTATGTGTAGTGCCAACATGAAGAGAA
Organism: Bidens hawaiensis; assembly: GCF_021521415.1. NCBI lineage: Eukaryota > Viridiplantae > Streptophyta > Magnoliopsida > Asterales > Asteraceae > Bidens > Bidens hawaiensis. Next base: position 76,346 of record NW_027499307.1, read on the forward strand.
AAACATATTATTTAGAAATTAAGTAAAATTCAAAAGCAATACAACCAAATTTTAGATCTTCTACCAATTAATCATTCATACTTTTGAAACACACAAAAGCCAAGCACAATGATTTGCCAAGAAATGGCTGTTCAAAACATTAAAAAAAAGCCCAAGTTCTCATGCATCCACCACTTCGTAGATGTCAGTTTTCACATAAAACTTCCCTTCTGTCGTTAGCCCCAAACAAAGCATCTGCATTAAAACAAACACAAAGAAGGTATAAAAATGTTGAAGGGTGTTCATATATTCATTTAAATTACAGGTTTTTTTTTTGGGGGGGGAGGGGGGTAAACGCTAGTCATAGTCATGTGATTAGAAGAGACAATTTCGGTCCATTTGATTGGATCAACAGTTTGTCCAAGGGGTAATTTTGATTTGTGATTAAAAAAGTTAAAAGTAAAACTAACATCTAACACATGAAAAGTAAAACTTATGTACCCATGCACTCCTTGGACAACAAATATTAGCTAGGTAGGTCCAAAATGGAACTAAAATCCTTAACTTTTTATGTCCAAAATGTTGCTTCACTTTTCATGAAGCAAAATACAAGGCTTTTAGGCATCATTAAATTTTAAATTCGATCTTTATGAAGAAAACCCATGTTTACCAAAAGAAACCACCAAAAACAATAAAAACTGGTATTTGTGATGAAGGAATCTTACCCTAAGGTTCTGTTCGTTTCAAGGATTTGGAAGGAATTCTAAGAAATGGGATTTTAAATCCCATGAATTGATATGTTCGTTTCATTAAATGAAAGAATGGGAATGGAAACTAAATCCTATCAAATCCTACATTTCATGAGATTTTAAAATCCCACCTATTTGAAAGGATTGCTATGGAAAATAAAAACCCCTCCAAAAAAATTCAAAAAAATTAATAAAAAATCATAACTCAAAATATAAATAAAAAACGAAAAATGTAAAAAAACTAAAACGTTTCCTTCGTTGTCCTCATTCTTCAAAAAAAAAAAGAAAAAAAAGAAAACCCGAGAATGAAGAAGATTCCAATTCCAATACATATTAACCAACCAAACACATGAAAGAGATTCTCAAACATTCCATTCCATTTCAATTCCAAATCCAATTCCAATTCCAATTCCAAATCCTTTAAAAAAAGTTCGTGAAACGAACGAGCCCTAAGAGTTTGTTGATAAAATCATGATCTTTATTTCAAGTTTGCCTAGTTTCTCAATCTAGGATTTGATGAGATGGTGGAAAATGAGAAGGGTTATGGGAAAGCCGTTTGTTTATATAGGAGAGAATTCCTAAGGTCTTCATATTTTGGAAATATGGCATATGCAATTTGTTTTTCTTAAACAAAAAGTTCGACATAAGAAATCACAAAAATTTAAAATAAAAATAAAGAAACTTTTGACAGTAGTGGTTTGGACATGTGAAGAGAAGACAACTACCGGCACAGGTTATAGCGGTGAAAACCCTAGATATAGCGGGGAAGAGGGGTTGAGGCAGACCTAAATTGACTTGGGATGACGGATTAGACTAGATTTGGTAGAATTGCACCTCTTTGATCGAGAACATGGTCCAGGATATGAGTTTGTGAAAACGTAGGATTATGGTTAAGGAATTTTAAAGGTTGGTACCTTTTTAATTGCAAAAGACAACCTTATAGGCTCGTCGTCTTCTGTTCCGGGGAAAACCCGTCGCCTGAACACCCACTGCGTGTAAACCTTGTTAGGATCGGATCCAAACTTAAGAATTTGCATTTTTCACTCGAAATTTTCTCATTCCTTCCAATATTAGGTATATCAGTTGAGCTAAAGGCATCTATTTTGTAGTTAAACGATATAATGAATAAAAACCGTGTAAAATAAAAGATGACATCTTTCGAAAGGAGGAGGAATTCAAGTTTAGAATATTTTTCCTACGAATAAAATTGTTATCTAACAATTGTTATCTCTATTTTTATGATGTTAATCCATCACCTAATGGTAGGAGACTTGGCTCTTTAGTTAAGACTAGGGATGAGTAAATTCGGTATCGATACGGATTGATACCGGTATACTGAATCGGTACTAAAGTTTTGAGTTTCGGGATCGGTACGGTACCAGTATTTCCTGAATTTTTACTTTGAAGTTCGGTACCGTACCGGTACCGAACCGAATATTCCGGTACCTGTACCAGTACCAAGAATTTGTGATTTTCCGGATCGGTATTTTCGGTACCGGTACCGAGCTCATCCCTAGTGAAGACTTACGTTTGATCTTTATTTGTGTAATTTGGTAAATTATGACAATGAAGAATTTGAGCTAGGCCTTGTGCAAGGGTGTCAATTTGAATTTCGAGCTAACCCATGGTTTTATCCTACCATGTGTTACGACAGAAAGTTATGCTCTTATAATTGCACAACGACAGACGAACACTAAGCCAAAAGTTAAGACAACATAGTTTAGCCAGAGTGTGATAACGTGACTCTCTAATCTGACGAGTGCTATGATCTAAAACACAAGAAAAAACACTGTTCCAAATAAAAAATATTTAGAGTAAATATTGATCATTGTTAACCGGGGCTTTTATATATATCACATTTCTAAGTTTCCTTATATAAAGCCTTGGATTCAGATGTCCTACTTTGGTGTTTGATCTACTCATAAACACAGTTTTAAATATCAGAGTCAATTAAAACTTTTCATGGAATAATTAAAAGTTAACCATTCAATACCAAACATTCAAATCTTATCTTTAAACATAACTCAAAAAACGTCATAAATAAAACATGTGGCGGAAGGTTAATCAGGCATCATGTGGTGGCGTTGATAGCCGAAAGACAAGGGTACATGCACCAATCGACCGGTATGCCGATGGATGAGTGTTATGCACCTTATGTCCAAGGCTTGATGCAAAACTACTATCGAGCCGGGGGTCTCACCGGAAGCAGCCTCTCTATTCCTACAGAAGGCTGTCTACATCTTACCCTACTCAGACCCTACCATAGCTTTGCTATTGGTGGGATATACTGAGTACGATAATGATGATGATGATGAACAATCCCTTTTCATATGTCAGTCTCTTCAGTTCATGCCATGTGTCTCCCTCAAGCCAGCTATTTTAACCTATTTGTCTACGTGCATACTAAAAGTCAGCTACGCTGAGTGAGTTCTAGTTAATCAGACGACATACATTACGTTCACGTACCTACATGTACGTATCCGAAAATACATGCTACATACTTAACCTGTTTATCTTTCTTTCATACACACATATATACATGCATTCATACTTTCTTATTTTAACTTACTTGGTACATACATAACTAATTCCATGTTTTAAAGAGCTTTCCGTCATATAATCTCACAGATATTATTAGGGTATGGTCCCCACCATCTCAGATATTATTAGGGTCTGGTCCCTACCATCTCAGATATTATTAGGGTCTGGTCCCTAATATCCCAGATATTATTAAGGTCTGGTCCCTAACACCTTAGATATTATTAGGATTTGGTCCCTATCACCTTAGATATTATAAGGGTATGGTTCCTTTTTTCCATACAACCATACATAGCTTACCTTTACATGTGTGTGTGTGTAGGGGAAAGATCATGCGAGAAGTAATATTATAGCGAGAAGTGCGATAAATGAATCGTAACCATTGATTTTTTTTAATCAAGGGACTACAATGAAAATGGCAACTTTGTAATTAAAAACATATATTTATGACATATATTTAATTGAAAATTGTAGATATGTCTATTGTGGTGTAGGCCTCATTAAACCAAACTTTAATGTGTTCAGCAGTTACTTTAAATGACTAATCAATGCTCATTATATGATTAATATGATTTTATTTTTTTTATTAAAATTATGTATATTATGGATTTGATCATTTTTCACATAGTTATATACAATATATTTAGTTAAGTCTACAGTTTATTTGTTTTGCCTACACTATATTGTATAAGCAAACTGATGCCTACACAGCATTAGTTTTAGTTATGACTACACAATATTTGAAAGTGTGCCTACACTACGTTAGTTTTGTCTACACCACATTAGATATGTTTAAACTACATTAGTTATTACTACACCATATTTGAAAGTGTGTCTAAACTACTCTAGTTTTGGCTACACTATATTAGATATGTCTATACTACATTAGTTATGACTACACAACATTTAAATGTTCCTACACTAAATTAGACATGTATGCCCTACATTAGTTATGAATACACAACATTTGAAAGTATCCCTACACAACATTACGTAGCTACGTTGCTAAGATAATCCTACAGTACATTAATTGATTAAAAGAAAAAAAAACATTGTGTAGGCCGTTAAAAAAATTATATAGATATATGTTGGCTATGTAATGATTTGTAATTTAATCATTCTCCACGCATGTTGGTTGTGTATAAGTATGGTTGTGTAAGGATGTGTTGGTTGTGTAGGGACATACAATTAATAATCGACAAAATCGTATTATGTGTATAAAAAAGACAAAATTTAATAATATGTTGTGCATTTTGTTAGGGAGTGATAGTCGATGTAGATATTTTAACCTAAAATGATCATAATATCGTTTCATGTGTTGTGAAGTAAACATGTCAAAATAAATGAATAAAAAAATTAAAAAAAGGACTAGAAGTTAAACAAGAAAACAAGTAAAAAAAGAAAATAAAAAAAAAACTAATTTCACATTATCTTATTTTTAATATATTGTTAGAGATTGTAGCTAAAAACTAGGGTTTGCAATAGCTCTAAAAGCATCATATTGCTCGTTCCCGGGAACGAGGCGTATGGTTCGAGCACGCCGACTTATACGCCAGCGTATAGGACTACCTATCCGAGCCATACGCGTCGTTCCCCATAATATGCTGTGTTTAGACCTACACGTTCCATATGGTCGTATCCCGACATTCTGTTACACATGTAGACTAACATTTTCAATTTTTATTTCTACACCCCCCAACCCCAGGGATAGCTCTATACAAGGTTGCAAAAGTCGTTAGACGGACTCTAGGCGGTCGACTAGGGAGTTGGGTGTACTCGGAGTGCTTGGAGAGTTCTTGGACATGGTAAATGTAAAAAAAAAATAATTTTTGGATACCATATATATGTCAAATATCATTATTTTACTAATATTTATAACAAAATATGTAAATATCAATATAAATAGAAGAATACACAATAAATTATTCTAAAAATTACTAATCATTAATTAAAAAAATGATATTTGATCTATAATATTATAGAAATAAGAATTATGTTTTATTTTTAAAGTCAACATCGGCTCAATTCAAACAACTAAATGTGATTCTGGCTGGGTTGACCATCTTTGATCGATTTTTCGTAACTAGGCGGAGTTAAAGAAACTCCCCTTGACGACGTACCTTGTAGCCAGTACTCGGGGAGTACTCGGTCTTGAAAACCTACTTTCACAACGTTGGCTCTATACAGGACATATTAATACGCCTAAATAAGGATCCTGAGTGTCAAAATATGTACGCCTAAATAAGGATCCTGAGTGTCAAAATAAGATCGGCCTAAAAGAAAAAAGTTGACAAAATCTTTAGAATATTTCACTAAAGTAATTGATAATCATAAATAGTCATCAGGATTAGATGTTTAACAAACAATCTTGACAAAATTTAAAAGATTTTCATAATAGCACACCACGTGGGTGACAACCTTGTACATTTACTGGGTAATTGATGTTGCCTCCTTTCTAGACGTGCCTTTAACAGTTCACAAGATATCCAATGGTGAAAAACATCAACATCAAAGAAAAGTATAAAAGGTACACTTGACATCAATGTTTTAAAAACCGGTTCGTACCGGCTGATTGAACTGTTAATACTGAATTTCACATGCCAGCTTGGAATTTTGTGCCCTGTATTTTTAGACGATTTGCTAGAACATCGAACTGACGATCCCCCCCCCTCCCCCCTTAAAATACCAGTTTAAACCGGCAAACTGATTTTAAGTGCAAGAGATTTTTGATATTTTTGCGGCCCATAATTTCTAAAAATTATTTTTAACCTAGAAATTAACATTGAAACAAGAAACATTTGAATTATTTTTTGAAAATCAAGTGTTTTGTATTATCTTTTTTATTATAGATTAACTTTTAGATTATATTTTATAATAGAATCATATACTTTTGGATTATTTCTTGAGTTAAAGTTGCATTTATATGAAATTACAATATAAATTGTGGAGGTAAGGTACCAACTCGATAAAGATAGAGTAACCCTCCCGAGATCGTAAACAATCAACAGGGAATTGGCTGATCGACTGCGGAAAGAAGCAATCTCAGTTTGCCCGCGAGAAAAGATACCATCCGCGTAGAACGGTCAGACCACCTGCGGAAAGATACTAAGTCTCACGCAGGAATAACAGTTAAGAACTTATAAAGAAAGAAGAAACACGGAGGACTCGATATTAGATAAACGTAGGCCAGCACTGTTAAAATTATCAATTTAATTCTAATAATTTTCCTTTTTTTCTTTCCTTGTTTATGTTTTGCATAATGGGCCACTCTCGTTGGACTATGAGCTACTTGAGATTATAAGGCTGGATCCATATCACAAAGAAGTCTTCCACAAACAAACCACAAAGGGTTCCACATCAAATGGCAGTCTCGTTCAAGGTTGTGAAAACACCTCAAGCAACAATAACCTATATTCTCTCTTTATTATCAAAGCATTCAACTCTTGTTAGGCCTTGAGTACAAGTCACCATCAAGGCTACTGCAACATACAACTTCAATCAGTGAAGGGTTTTGTTCTACGTACCATTATTCACAATTGTATTTGTTTAAAGTTCTGAGTTGTAATTGCTTCTTTCATCTAAGGCTGAGGGGTGTGGGGCGCTAACCTGGGCGCGAGAGCCCCTCCGCTCGCGCCCCCAGGCGCTAACACCACACCACCGGGGCGCGAACCGGGCGCGAACGGGGCGCGAGCGCGAGCCCCCAGGCAGGCGTGAGTGTGGTCGCGGGAGAAGAGAGAGAAAGAGCCGTTGAGCTCGCCCAAAAGAGCCGTTGGAGCTCCGAATTTTTTTTAAAAAAAACCTTAAAACCTCTGTATAATACCCCAAATTACTCCCATTTCAACCATATCAAAACACAATTTCACCTTACAAACTCTTATATAATATTCCAAACTCCTATATAATACCCAAAAATGTCTGGAAATTGGTACCCAAACCTAGATTCAGATTATATTGACGACGATTTATGGTCGTCACCAGACCAACCGATGTTTTATTCGGGGCCGCAAGAAACATCCGGCTTTCAACCATCCAACATACAACCGTCTCCTAACTTTGTTGTTCCAGAGACACAAGAATCACACGGTGATGCTACGGGAGCAAGAAGACGCGTCCACCGGAAAAAACAACTTGCAACGGACGGGCCGGGACCAGCTTCGACTCCGTGGACGAAACGGAAAACCACTCCGTGGTCATCGGATGAGAAGGAAGCCTTGTGTCGGGCTTGGATAGTCATTTCTGAGGATCGGCGTTGCGGTAATTGTTTTAAGGTTTTTAAAAATGATTTTTAATAAAAAAGTTAAATAAAAAGGTTAACTGGAAATCTAATTTAATTATTCATTTTGCAGCCGACTACCAAAAAAGCAAGGTTTTTTGGACAAAGGTTAGGGAGACGTTCTATACGCTCGTTGGGAGTACAGAGCGAAACGCCGATATGATTTCGGGTCGGTGGTCCGAAATCAGAAAATTTGTCGGCTTGTTTACTAATCTTTTCAACAGGAACGCCGGTCGTATGAGACCAAGTGGCAGTGATGATTTGGCGGTTTACAATTTCACTGTCGAAGAGTGGAGGCAGGAGTGTTTGCGAAGGTATGGGATGGTGAAGACGTGGGACGATTTAAAGTTGTGGGAGAGGTTGAAAAGGTGTTCCAAGTGGGTTGAGCTGGTGGCGCCGGACCTTGATGCGGAAGTAGGGCCGAAACGGACTAAAACTAGTTCGTCTGGAGCGTATAGCACTTCCGCCGGGTCGGATTGCCGCGTTGGATTCGACCTAAACATTGCGGGGGAGGAAACGTCTTCACCGCCGAGGAGGAGGCCATTGGGAAGGGACGCCAAGGGGAAAAAACCGGCTGAGGGGGGAGCCGTAAACATCGTCGATCTTGTTGAATCCCTCAATAAATTCAACAAAACCATGGAGGTGGTCTCTAATGACAAAAAGGAAAAAAGTCGAATGAGAGATTTGGACTTCCTTACAAGAGACTTCAGTAACCTAAATCCGGTCGATCAAATGCTGATGGAAAAGCAAAAGGAACGTATCCGAAAGAGGTTGATCGAAGAAGACCAAGCCGAAGAATAAGAATAATGTTTTTTTAGTACTTTAATTTTTATTTTATTTTTAGATATTAATGTGTTTTTTTTTAATGTGTGTTTTTTTTAATAATTTATGAGTTTTTTTAATAATACGTTTTTTGAATATATTTATAAAAAAATAAAAAAAAAATCCGCTGGAGCCCTTGCTGGAGCCCCTCCACACCAAGGCCAGGGGCTCCAACACCCCCCTTATCCAGTTTCTCTCTCTGCCACACGTCACAATATTATTGGCTGGAGCCCCCACTCGCGCCCCCATTAGAGCCCCCCACACCCCTCAGCCTAAGGGTTCGTTTAGCCTTAATTTATGTAATCAGTTTAAGAGTTCGATCCACAAAACTTTACAAGCACGTGATAGCGAAGCAAGAGCCAATCATAGGCCCAACCCTGTACTATCCACTAACGCACGGTGACCCAATAATATGGTGCTAGCATGGTACCTACCTCTGACGAGGATCTCCGTGAGACAGCTGGACACCAATCAGGAGCCGTTTTCATGCACAACCATGAGAATGGAAGGTTTCATTGAGTGATATAACTGGCTCAATCATCCTTCTCCCCCTCGACTATAAATACAACATGTAGAACAACGGTAAAAGGATCTGATGCTCTCTAATTCTCTCAGAATATATCCATCAGTTACCATACTGATTCTCACGCTGGAGGATGGTTACGAGAAGACCCCCCATATTCCCCTTTATCGTAACGAGCTCACGGTGTCTTGTGGTGCAGGTTAATAGCTGTCGGCAGTCGAAACAGTTGTTGTCTCTACGGGGAAATACCTATCTAAGCCTACCAAGGGTTGGATTAGGTGTTAATTCCTACTTGGGTGAAACATTAAGCTAACTCGTGTTTCTTCATAAACTATTCAAACCAGTCGAACCTCCCGATACAACTTAGTTTAACTGGTTGTACCATTTTTTAGCTCAATCCAGTAGGAGTAAAAAATCGGTTTTTAAAACATTGCTCGATAACCAGAACCAGAATACCAAATATAGCTTTTCTTTCAATAATCAATGTTGATTTTGGTGGTGTTGAGCTGGTTACTTTTTGGGCCTTCAACAGATCATATTAATGAGGGCCCTTTAGTTAATAATGCTTCTAAACCTGACCCTGTCGTGTTGAGTCCAACGTCGGGGAAAATACCTAACAAAATTTTTAATTGTTGGCTTAATTTGGAAGTGTTAGATAGTGGCTATTGAACAATTCGCATACTTCATGAGTTTTTTGGCCACCTTATGGTGATGAATCTGTGGCTTGGTCTAAAGCAAACAAAAACAGGTTAATGTTGTTCAAAGTCGATCTCGACAAAGCTTTTGACCCGACAAATTGGAAGTGTTTGGATAATTGATGTTTGCCTGACTACTTTACATCAATTAAAGATTCATATTTTGTGTGTGTCAGTGGTACACTTGAGTAGTTGAGTTGATTAATTATCTAGCACATTAAGTACTAGGTCTTTCCCCGAGCGGGAAACCTATTCTCACATATTAATAAAATCTTTTATGAATTTTTAAAATATCGCTGTAGACCTTTGGTGTATGTAAAATTTGTATAGAAACTTGTTTAAATCTTCAACACGTTGTACTATATGGATTCTGAAGCTAGTGTTTTAATAATTGTAATAAAGTTGGTTGTTGCTGAAAGAAAAGGTTTATATCGACTCAACTACTCACGTGTAGCTTTGAAACACACACGATAGGAATTTTTCTTTAGGCAGATGGACATCATATGACATTTGTCAATTTCGGGTTATTTTATACTTGTATTCTTAATGTAAACCCGACCCGTTTTGTATCCCGAACCTTTCGATATTATCAAAATGATGAATTGTATGTTAAATATTTGTTTTATAGTTGTTGGATAAAAAAAAACACCCTTTTCGGTTCTTAAAATTCCCCGAAAACGCTCAAAACGAACTCCAGGGACTAAAACTACCAAAATGGAGACTTGAAGGACCCATTTGTAGTTTGTGCTTTCTTGGGTCTATAACCAACCAATTTTCATGAAACACCCTTTATGAAGACCCATTCAACTTACCCTATATATACACACCCATCTTCTTCATTTGTGCTTGCTCATTTCTTCATTTCTCTCTCAAATTCTTGAATTATAAGGTTGTTCTTCATAAGCTAATCTTTCATTTTAACTAACTTCTCGATACTTAAAGCTTGATGTTACAACATATATATAATATACACTTCTTGTTTACCTTCGGTCTTTCATTTCTCAGGTCTCGGCCGGTTGAAATGTCGGACTAGTAAGGCAAGGTTACATGGAGGACTTTGTAGTCCTTGTTTATATATTTAACAAATCTAACCATATAACTTGTTATACTTGCTTAAACTCTACATATTTTAGTTTATTTTTCATATTTGTCAAGTTCCATGGTATTGGGTATGTGGTGACTAGACTCGGTTTCATCCCGAGTTGAGAACCGAACCAAAAACCGAACTTTTGTTTAAAAGCATTATTGTTAACTTTTTGAATGTAAAACTTGAGTATGATTATTTATAAGTTATTTTACAAGTTCCATGGTAATTGGGTATGTGGTAACCATCCTCGGTCTTATTCCGAGTCAAGGACCGAACCAAAAAACCGAACTTTTGTTTAAAAGCTTTATTGTTAACTTTTTGAATGTAAAACTCGAGTTTTATTATTTATAAGTTATTTTACAAGTTCCATGGTAATTGGGTATGTGGTAACCATCCTCGGTCTTATTCCGAGTCAAGGACCGAACTAAACCGAGTTCACTCGCTTAAGACACACAAGTGTGTTTTTAGCCACCAAAACTCATATTTTTCTTCAAGATTATATTTTAAATCAATTTTAGTTAATTTCTAAACATACTTGGCATGTCGGTAACCAACTTGATCTTATAACAAGTTCGAACCGATAAGGTCGTATACTCGCTTAACGAACGTTAAGGTTCTTCACAATAGAACTACATACTTGGTTAAGTCTATTTTGATTTTATTGAGTTATCTCATAACATTTATTATTTTGGGAAGTTAACTGTGAGCTTGGTCAATTATCAATCTCGAACCGACAAACCCGAACACTCGTTTAAACCTCGTTTTGGTATTCTTATAACCAAAGGTTTTGCAATATCGCATTTTAACCCACATTATTACTTAACGTAGGTTGAGTAAAAAAAAAGAAAAAAACTAATGAATAGAATACCGAGACCCGGTTTCGAGTAAACTTATTTTACAAAACTCGTTTTTTTTAATTTCTCAAATATTTACATTTTAAATCCTAAACTTTATTTATTTACTTTATTTGTCATGTATTTTATTTTAAACCCTTCCAAGACTACCTACTAACACAAGACCCGTTTAATATAGGTCTTGCCCGTTAAACCGATCTCTCCGATTATTCACGACACTATCTTTCAAGTTACTTGTTAATGTGAGTACTTTTTCATTCCCCGTTTTCCATCTTTCTTTTTGGGGGTGGCATTGCATACTTATTCAAATTCAAATGATTTATACTTGAGTCTTAAACCACAACACGTATTGTATATGTTTACTTAAATAAATGCTTGATTTGGTGTTATATGCTTTACATGATAATGTGCAAATTCTTGAATGCTAAGGCGGGTAGCCTCTTGAATGCTAAGGCGGGTAGCCTCATCAAAGTATGATCATACGTTAATTCCGAGTATATATGGTATCCCCATATAGAAAGGTGTCGTCAATGTATTCTTATTGACGATTTCATTATTGTCGTCAATGTATTCTTATTGACGGTTTCATTTATCTAAATTATTGCTATTATTTATTGTTTTCATATACTAGTTGTGGATTTCATACTATATACTTATTGTCCAAAACTATGAAAATTGCTCACCAACCTTCGTGTTGACAAACTCTATTTTATGCAATGTTACAGGTTTGATGTTAGCTTGATTGGATTACTTGAAGAAACTTATTATCTTGGCTTTAGGATATTAGAAAATAAAAGAACAAGTTATTTGTTTATCTATCTATTTGGCATTTTGTATGAACAATTGTTGTGTTATTTATAATGATATGGATTTAAATATTCTAACTTTATAGTGTCATTGTGCAATGAGCAATCATGTCGCGCCTCGACGTTTCCGCCTTCATTGGTCGGGGTGTGACACATCAGTTATCCAACACATTATCTATTAGGTTGTTCTCCATGTGAGAAACCTATTCTCGCATATTTATAAAATCTTTTATGAATTTTTTAAATTTCATTGTACGTATCAAGTTACTTTACTCGATTCTGGTTTGATTTGTAGCTTGGGAGATTCAAGTTGATGGATCTATTCCCGAATCTTTACAAACTGTCGACCAAAAAAGTTGCTTGGTTAGCGACTTGATTGTGACATCTGCCCTGATCCGACCCGACCCAGGTACCCGTTTCTCTGACCCGATCTCTCTTTTATTATTTAATATTTATACTTATATTTTACTTTTAATAATAATATATATTTTCCTTCCCGCCTCTTTCTCTCTCTTTCTTTCCGCCGTCTCGTCCCTCTTCCTTCTCTCTTTCCGCCTTGTTTCCCTCCTCTTTGCTTGTCCTTTGGTTCTTCCCGCCTAAGGATGTCTGCAGCTCCACGCGCCAGACTCCTTACATGGAAGCCTGCGTGAAGACATCTTGTTCCTGCGATGCGTGAAGAGAACTCTTCTCGCAGCGCGCTAAGAATGCATGTTCTTCCCGCAATGCGCTAAGAATGTATGTTCTTCCCGCGATGCGCTTAGAATTCTTGTTCTTCACGCAGCACGCTAAGGATTTGTGATTCTTCCCGCAGTGCGCTAAGGATTGTTGTGCCAGCCTTCGCGCTCGCGCACTCAGCCTTCCCGCGCTTAACCCTTGTATCTTCTGTTTAAATCTAGCCGTTTGCTTTTGTGTTGTCTTATCTTCTGTGCTGTTGACCTAACCTATCTAATGTCTGAATAGTTACTTTCGGCGCAGCATGCGTACCAACCCCCATTGGTTGGTAGAAAAAGTGACTGACATTATCTTTTGAGATCTGCTTTTGCCATGCTTGACCAGTACCTTTATCTGAACCGCCCATGCCTGTTACTGTTCCCTGTCAGCTTTATCTTGCCCCCTGCAGCTGCCATATCTTTTGCTTTTGGAATCTTTTGCTTTTTGAGATCTTTTCCCCTTTTCTAGGGATTATGTCTCCTAGGGTTTTTCTATAAATAATAGTATTATTTTTCCTAACACTACACACACAAAACACTTAATCTCTCCTGTTCTCTTGCCCCTTGCTCTCTCTGCCGTCTTCCTCTCTGCCTCCGTCTTCCTCCTTGTTCTTCCTGCTTTTCCGGTAATATATATATTATATATAATAGTTTACTTATTAATTATGCTAACTTATAATCAAGACTTAAAACAAATCATTAAAACAATAATCTTATTTATAGGTTAACTTGTGCTTGTTTAGAGTTGATTCTTGCATATCTTGCACCGCATCGTTTATCAAGTGAGTTATCTCGTATCTAATCCCTTTTTATTTTAAGTGCTTTGGGATGCTCATGTGTTCATACAAAACTTGAGTCTTAAACTTGTTTTTGAACTTTAGTCGCGCAGTATCCCATGTGTTGAGGATGTTTACTTGGCTGTTTATTTGTATGTGTGTATCATTAACCGCTTTGTTCGGCCTATTCCGCAGTTCCGTTGGTACCATTAGTTGAACACGGGAGACCTATCGTTTACGGTTTTCTTTGTTTACACTTGCACAGATGTTTTCTCGTTTTTATGCTCAATTGGGAGCATGGATTGAACTATGATCTATGAACTATCTTAGGCTTGATCACAATCTGATTACACCCTTGTTAAACTCTAGACATACACGTGTTGCGCGCAGATTTACTGTGATTATCTATGATTATCTATTAAACTTGATTTCTCACCAACACGCAAGTGTTTGACGTTTATTTTAACACATGTTCAGGTTTGCAGTAGCTGTTTTGGAGCTTGTGGACACGTAGGACGTTTTTACTTTTGGACCTAGAATTAAAATGTATCAAGACAAGTTAATGTTGTTTGAATGTTATAATTTATAATATATTGATTTATGTTTGATTTATGTTCTTTATTTTCCCCGCTGCGCGTGCGCGATAAAATGTGTATTAATAAATATTGACACCAATAGTGTCGCGAGTAATGAAGCAATATGTGGCGCCCCGATGTATAATCCGCCTTTGGTCGGGGTGTTACAGATTGGTATCAGAGCTCGTTGACTTTAGGATAGGTGGTTAGACGTAACGGCCTAGAATACCTAAGAGTCCCTTCTCGCGCATGAGAGAAATCTCATGTTTGCGCGCTTATTGTTAATTACTCGTTATTTATAAATATGCTCGCACTTGCGCAGTATATGATTTTATGTTCTATTTCGCGATATTTCGATTTTTGTGAATTTCGATTTTTATTGATTTTACTTACATATTCGTTTGTTGGGATTGAAAATCCGAAAAGTCATGGTGATACATGAATAGTTGATTTTCAATTTCCATTTACGATTATGTTCTGAGGTTGGAGACTTGAAAAGTCATGGTGATACATGAATTGTCAACCTCCAATACTCATTTTCTTGTATATTTTATATTGAAGATTGGAAAGTCATGGTGATACATGAATCGTCAATCTCCAATACTCGTTTACTCGTATATTTTAAATTGGGAATTCGGAAAGTTATGGTGATGCATGAATTGTCGATTTCTGATTCGAATTTGTTACCTTTATTAAGTCTGCATTTAGGGTCATTTAATCTACTTTAACTTTTGACAGTAACTGACTCCGCGAAACCAAGCTTTATAAGATTAAACTTTGTGCTAAAACCAAGATATTAACTAAAATTAAAATTTTTATAGAATGCCTCCGCTATCTCGCCGATTTCAGAGAAGAGAAGCCTCGCGCATGCGTAGACAGCAACGTTCCCAGGAAATGGCCGCCGCAATAGCCCAAGCTTTGAGCCAAAACAATGCCAATACCTCCAGTTATAACATTAAGTCCTTTAATGCGGGTAACCCTCCGAAGTTCACAGGTCTTGAAGGAGCCACCGTGATGCTCCAATGGCTTGAGAAGATTGAAAACACTTTCCTCCATACCCAATGCCCCTCAGAAAGACGAACCCTATATGCTTCCAGTGTCCTGGAATCCAGAGCGCTTACATGGTGGAATGGAGTAGCTCATGCGCGTGGCGCAGAGGCTGCTTCTAGCATGACATGGGAGGAATTCAAGGAAATTCTTACGCGAGAATTCTGCCCTCCCAACGAAGTTAAGCGCCTGGAGGAAGAATTCTGGAACTTGAAGCAATACAGCGGTGAAGCGCGCGAGTACGCGACGCGCTTCCACGAGCTAAGCTTACTGGTCCCTCACCTTGTTACCCCTTCCCGCCGAGCCATCGAGAAATTCCTTGGGGGTCTCCCCATGGAAATTCAAGATTCTGTATGGGCCAGAAACCCAGTAACCCTCTCTGACGCCATCGAATTGGCCGCTGTGCTCAGCGACAACCATGTCAGAGCAGGAACCCTGTTCCTGCGGGGAACTGAGAAGACCAAACCCACCAAGACTGTCCCTGAACCAACAGAAACCAAACCAGAACCCTCAAACCATAACCAGAAACGTAGGCGCAGACAAGCCTATGCGCTTACCAACCCGCCCATTGTCCAGCAACCAATTTACCAACCCCCAGTTTACGCGCCTAACCCACTGTCAACCTACCCAGCACCTCCTGTAGTCCACAACTATGCCTTAACCAATCCAGCACTTCCTGCCCCGCCAACTAAGAAACCTTACACAGGAAACCAACCCTTTTGCCCAACCTGTAGACTTCATCACCCACCTCAAGTCCCGTGTCGACAATGTAACCGATGTGGCCGCATAGGTCACTCCGTTGAGTACTGTAGAACCTCTCCCTCCAATCCGATTGCGCCAACACCACCAGCCTACCCGCAGAACCCACAGCCAACTTACCAAAACCCACGACCCAGATCGTGCTTTAACTGCGGTGATCCAAGTCATTTCCGGAACGCGTGCCCAAGGCTACAAGTTCAGATTACTCAAGCGAATCCGGTGAACCAAATTTCGAACCAAGTGACGCGTGGCCGAGCTTTTAACATAACCGCGCACCAAGCGCAAGCGAATAACGACGTAGTTAATGGTACATTTTTGCTTAACGGATTTTATGCATCTATGCTTTTTGATACTGGCGCCGATCGAAGTTTTATCTCTCGCGCCTTCGAGCAGAAGCTTGCGCGACCGCGCGATAACTTAAAAGAAGATTTTTCAGTTGAATTGGCTAATGGCGAAACTGTTTTAATAAACTCGGTAATTAAAGATTGCACGCTTAACCTTAACGAAAACGATTTTCTGATCGACCTCATCCCTATGCCTCTTGGAAGCTTTGATGTTATCATTGGTATGGACTGGCTCTCGAAGAATCGCGCCGAAGTTATTTGCGCCAAGAAATTGATTCGCATTCCTCGAGAAAATGGTGATCTTCATATCTACGGCGAAAAACCCTCCAGTGGTCTTAAACTTATGTCTTGCGCCGAAGCCCAAAGACTCATGCGGAAGAAGTGTATTGCATTTCTAGCCCATGTGGTTAAACCCGATGAAGGAAAGAAGCTTCGCGATATCCCTGTTGTGCGTGATTTTCCTGAAGTTTTTCCTGATGATCTTCCTGGTATCCCTCCCGCTCGTGAAGTCGAGTTTCGTATTGATCTTGTCCCTGGTGCTTCCCCCGTAGCTAAATCTCCTTATCGTCTTGCACCCGCTGAGATGCAAGAATTGGCAAGCCAACTTCAAGAGTTGACTGCTAAAGGATTCATTCGCCCTAGCTCTTCGCCCTGGGGTGCTCCGGTGTTGTTCGTTAAAAAGAAAGATGGATCGTTTCGCATGTGTATTGATTACCGCGAGTTGAACAAACTCACCATTAAAAACCGGTATCCCTTACCGCGTATTGACGACCTCTTTGATCAACTCCAAGGTGCCTCCTGTTTCTCGAAGATCGATCTCCGTTCTGGTTATCATCAGTTGCGTATCCGCGATGAAGATGTTCCGAAGACTGCTTTTCGTACTCGTTATGGCCATTTTGAATTCTTGGTCATGTCCTTCGGTCTAACCAACGCACCCGCCGTTTTCATGGATCTTATGAATCGGGTGTGTAGGCCTTTCTTGGATAAATTCGTGATCGTATTTATCGATGATGTTCTGGTGTATTCTAAGACCAAGACCGAGCATGAGCAACATCTCCGATTGGTATTGCAAAAGCTTAGAGCCGAGCAACTCTATGCTAAGCTTTCCAAGTGTGAATTTTGGTCTGATGAAGTACAGTTTCTTGGTCATGTTGTAAACAAGATGGGTATTCATGTCGACCCATCCAAGATTGAAGCAATCAAGAACTGGATTACGCCATCCTCTCCTTCTGAGGTCCGTTCCTTTCTGGGCTTAGCTGGTTATTACCGGCGTTTCATTTCGAACTTCTCAAAGATCGCTTTGCCTTTAACAGCTCTGACGCACAAAGGTAAACCGTATATTTGGGGCTCGAAGCAAGAAGAAGCCTTTCTAACGCTCAAGCGTTTGTTGTGTGAAGCTCCTGTTCTTGCGCTACCTGAGGGTAATGATGATTTTGTCGTGTATTGCGATGCATCCAACCAAGGTCTCGGTTGTGTTCTTATGCAACGAGGCAAGGTTATCGCTTACGCATCAAGGCAACTTAAGGTTCATGAAAAGAATTATACAACTCACGACCTCGAGCTTGGTGCAGTTGTTTTTGCCTTGAAGATCTGGAGACACTACCTTTATGGTACTAAGTGTATCCTTTACACTGACCATAAAAGCCTTCAGCATATCTTTGATCAAAAGGAACTTAACATGAGGCAACGCCGATGGAACGAACTCATCAGCGATTACGATTGTGAGATCCGGTATCATCCTGGTAAGGCTAATGTGGTAGCCGATGCGCTCAGCCGAAAACCCTGCCAACTTAACTGTATCTTGCCGCGCACCCAGCTTCACTTCGCGCCGATTCAAAGCAACCTTGAATCGCGTATTCGTGACGCGCAGCGCGCATCCATCAGTAATGGTAACCTTCGCGCCGAGTTAGCGTGTGGCGCGGAAGCACTCTTTGTCCCTAATCTGAGTGGAATTCTCTGCTATCTCAATCGCATCTGGATCCCTTGTGATGAGAATCTTCGCGCTGATATCCTGAGTGAAGCGCACAAATCTCGGTATTCTATTCATCCTGGCGCTGATAAGATGTACAAGGATTTGCGCATTACTTATTGGTGGCCTGGCATGAAAAAGGATATTGCTGTGTTCGTAGCTAAGTGCCTGACTTGTTCTAAAGTTAAAGCTGAACACCAACGCCCATCTGGTTTGCTCGAACAACCAGAAATTCCTACGTGGAAATGGGAAGGTATAGCGATGGACTTTATTACCAAGTTACCTTTGACAGCAAGCAAACATGATAGCATTTGGGTAATAGTGGATCGATTGACTAAGTCTGCTCACTTTCTGCCCATTCGTGAAAACTACCGTGTTGAGCATCTCGCGCAGCTTTATGTCAAGGAAATCGTCTGCCGCCATGGTACTCCTTTGAGCATCATATCCGATCGCGATGGCCGTTTTATATCTCGCTTTTGGAAATCTCTCCAATCTGCACTAGGAACTCGCTTGGACATGAGTACGGCATATCATCCTCAGACTGACGGTCAGTCTGAGCGAACTATTCAAACTCTTGAGGATATGCTCCGATCTTGTGTTCTTGATTTTGAAGGTAATTGGGATTCACACCTGCCTTTGATCGAGTTTTCTTATAATAACAGCTATCATTCCAGTATTGGTATGGCCCCATTTGAAGCACTTTACGGTCGTAAGTGCCGCTCCCCGATTTGTTGGAGCGAAGTGGGTGAAACTCAAATCACAGGACCCGAACTTGTTCAAGAGACAACCGATAAAATCGCCAAGATCCGTGATCATTTGCTGACTGCCAGAAGCCGACAGAAGAGTTACGCAGATCGTAGGCGAAAGCCTCTCGAATTTCAAGTTGGTGATCTTGTTCTCCTCAAAGTGTCGCCTTGGAAAGGTGTTGTCCGCTTTGGGAAGAAGGGTAAGCTTGCTCCTCGATATGTTGGACCATTCAAGATTCTCGCGCGTGTGGGAAAAGTTGCCTACAGACTTGACCTGCCGCTCGCGCTCAGTAATGTGCATCCAACGTTCCATGTTTCCAATCTCAAGAAGTGTTTAGCTGACGAGAACCTTCACATTCCACTTGATGAAGTTCAAGTTGATGAATCCATGCATTTCATTGAGAAGCCTGTTGAGATTATGGATCGCGAGGTTAAGCAAACCAAGCGCAGTCGTATCCCTATCGTGAAAGTTCGCTGGGAGTCCAAGCGCGGAGCCGAGTTTACATGGGAAAGGGAAGATCAAATGAAGATCAAGTACCCGCACCTGTTCTCTGCGCAACCTACTTCGAGATAAATTTCGGGACGAAATTTCTTAAAGTAGGGGAGACTGTGACATCTGCCCTGATCCGACCCGACCCAGGTACCCGTTTCTCTGACCCGATCTCTCTTTTATTATTTAATATTTATACTTATATTTTACTTTTAATAATAATATATATTTTCCTTCCCGCCTCTTTCTCTCTCTTTCTTTCCGCCGTCTCGTCCCTCTTCCTTCTCTCTTTCCGCCTTGTTTCCCTCCTCTTTGCTTGTCCTTTGGTTCTTCCCGCCTAAGGATGTCTGCAGCTCCACGCGCCAGACTCCTTACATGGAAGCCTGCGTGAAGACATCTTGTTCCTGCGATGCGTGAAGAGAACTCTTCTCGCAGCGCGCTAAGAATGCATGTTCTTCCCGCAATGCGCTAAGAATGTATGTTCTTCCCGCGATGCGCTTAGAATTCTTGTTCTTCACGCAGCACGCTAAGGATTTGTGATTCTTCCCGCAGTGCGCTAAGGATTGTTGTGCCAGCCTTCGCGCTCGCGCACTCAGCCTTCCCGCGCTTAACCCTTGTATCTTCTGTTTAATTCTAGCCGTTTGCTTTTGTGTTGTCTTATCTTCTGTGCTGTTGACCTAACCTATCTAATGTCTGAATAGTTACTTTCGGCGCAGCATGCGTACCAACCCCCATTGGTTGGTAGAAAAAGTGACTGACATTATCTTTTGAGATCTGCTTTTGCCATGCTTGACCAGTACCTTTATCTGAACCGCCCATGCCTGTTACTGTTCCCTGTCAGCTTTATCTTGCCCCCTGCAGCTGCCATATCTTTTGCTTTTGGAATCTTTTGCTTTTTGAGATCTTTTCCCCTTTTCTAGGGATTATGTCTCCTAGGGTTTTTCTATAAATAATAGTATTATTTTTCCTAACACTACACACACAAAACACTTAATCTCTCCTGTTCTCTTGCCCCTTGCTCTCTCTGCCGTCTTCCTCTCTGCCTCCGTCTTCCTCCTTGTTCTTCCTGCTTTTCCGGTAATATATATATTATATATAATAGTTTACTTATTAATTATGCTAACTTATAATCAAGACTTAAAACAAATCATTAAAACAATAATCTTATTTATAGGTTAACTTGTGCTTGTTTAGAGTTGATTCTTGCATATCTTGCACCGCATCGTTTATCAAGTGAGTTATCTCGTATCTAATCCCTTTTTATTTTAAGTGCTTTGGGATGCTCATGTGTTCATACAAAACTTGAGTCTTAAACTTGTTTTTGAACTTTAGTCGCGCAGTATCCCATGTGTTGAGGATGTTTACTTGGCTGTTTATTTGTATGTGTGTATCATTAACCGCTTTGTTCGGCCTATTCCGCAGTTCCGTTGGTACCATTAGTTGAACACGGGAGACCTATCGTTTACGGTTTTCTTTGTTTACACTTGCACAGATGTTTTCTCGTTTTTATGCTCAATTGGGAGCATGGATTGAACTATGATCTATGAACTATCTTAGGCTTGATCACAATCTGATTACACCCTTGTTAAACTCTAGACATACACGTGTTGCGCGCAGATTTACTGTGATTATCTATGATTATCTATTAAACTTGATTTCTCACCAACACGCAAGTGTTTGACGTTTATTTTAACACATGTTCAGGTTTGCAGTAGCTGTTTTGGAGCTTGTGGACACGTAGGACGTTTTTACTTTTGGACCTAGAATTAAAATGTATCAAGACAAGTTAATGTTGTTTGAATGTTATAATTTATAATATATTGATTTATGTTCTTTATTTTCCCCGCTGCGCGTGCGCGATAAAATGTGTATTAATAAATATTGACACCAATAGTGTCGCGAGTAATGAAGCAATATGTGGCGCCCCGATGTATAATCCGCCTTTGGTCGGGGTGTTACATTGATCGTCTCGAACGGTAGTGAGCCTGTTTCAATTGCTTTCGAATGGTCTAAAGTGAACTTATCTCCTGAGGTGTCTCATTTATTTTGACCTCGAGGAATTGATTGAGTTTTTCTCATTTAATGGAGGTATGGAGGATGGGTGGCATTGGACTGGCGACTCTTCAAGCTAGTTCACGGCTCAAGCTTTGAGATGGGTCATGGCAATCGCAATTTATGGTGAAGGAGTTCTTATTTGCGGGTGGGAAACTTGGGTTCCAATTAAAGTTAGCTGGTTTGTTTGGAGGATGTTACAAAACAAAATCCCTGTTGTGCCTAACTTAATTGCTAGAGGGGTGTTGTTATCGAGTGACTGTTGGGTTTGCGTTTCTAAGGTCAAGTCTATGAAACATTTTTTTTATTGCTACCGAGCCAAAGCGATTTGGAGATTAATTTCAGTTTGGTGTGGGTGGGACTTTACTGGTCTAGACAATTTGAAAAAATTTTGGACATTACAGAGGAACCACAAAGTAAACATGAAAGGCGCTTATTGATGACGATTTTATACTCTGTTTTTTGGTTCATTTGGAGGCATAGGAATGAGAGGGTGTTCAATGCTCGGTTGTCTATAGATTCAACTATTGATGAAATTAAAAAGAGTTTGTTTTGGTTGGTGTAAACTTAGGTCGAAGCACAAGGAAGTTGATTGGTCGATCTATTTGGGCTAACTCACCGTTGCTCTGTGCTAAGGATTGCTAAGCTCTTTAGATCGATCTAGATGTTTTCGCTTGTTTTTCTTCTACAGTTTCTTTCATATTTTTGTATTTTTTTTGTCTCCTGCTGGAGGCGTTCACGCCTTTTTTATATACTAACTGTTCTTGCCGTGAAAACAAAAAAGTAAAAAGAAAACCTAATACATAATGCACTGGATAATTGATGTTTGCATAGCTACTTTACATCAAAGAAAGATTAAGATCTTGCATGTTTTAGAGGTAGACTTGAATAGTTGAGTTGATATTAACTCCTTTTTTTTTTTTAGAAACAACCAACTTTATTACCATTGTAAAAAGTAAAAACACTAGCTTTAGAATACATGCATTACAACTTATCGAAGTTTAATACTGGTTTGTAAAAAAATTTACATACCCCAAAAATCTACGATGAGATTTTACAAATTCATAAAAGATTTTATAGAGCCCAGCTACAAGCCCATTGTCATTTTGTCTATTTATTGTTTATATCTCGTATGCACATACAAACTTACTATATTATCAACTAACCAAATAAACAAAAAATTGAATTGAATTACAAAATTAAGTTAACCAATTATTAGAAGAAAAAAATATAACATTTGTTTGATATTGAATCGAAAAAGATACATATTGGTTGTATTGTAAACGTTCGTTAAAGATTGCAACTCGATCATTTATTTCACTAGCACCCAAAGTTAAAGATCCGGTGTCCTTAAAAGATAATAGGCCTATCAACTTAGTTGGTTGCATATTTATAGTCCTAACTAAGATTCTTGCTAACATCCCGAGTAGAAGCATCTTTGATGGCCACCTTGTTGTAAATGAATATGTGGCTTCGGCTAAAGCAAACAAAAACAAGTTAACGTTGTTCCAAGTCGACCTTGTCAAACTCGATGAACTGGAAGTATTTCGATGGGGTAATGGAGGTAGGGCTGTCACTTTTACCTGAAAATCGAAACCGAACCCGAGAAAACACGTACCCGAACCCGAACTAACCCGACCCAAGAAACCCGAACCCGAGAAAAGGCTAACCCGAACCCGAACCGAAGTAATTCAGGTTGGTTCTTGGGTCCAAATTCTAGGTTTCAGGTCAACCCGAATAAACTTTTAGTTTTAAAACTGTATATATTTTAAGTACTATATGGTAAACCTTAGCCACTGACGTTATCATAATTTAGTCTAAAACGACTGTTCTCATTCCACCTATTATGATCGATTGTTTATTGTTAATTAATGTTTCAATTTATGAATAAAAGCAACTATAATCAAACACCCTAATCACGGCATATTGACGACGATTATGTCGGTCTTGTTTATTATGGTTGAACTTTGTTGAATTTTACTTTTTTTAGGATGTTTTATCGGTTAATTTTTGTTTTGTTATTGGTTTGTTTACATTATGAGTAAAAAGGAATATGTTGCATTAAAATTTAGCAATGTAGTTTTTTTTTCCTAGGATACTTGAAACCCGATTAACCCAACCCGAAAAAACCCAAACCCAAATTACCTAAACCCGAAGAAGCCGTGAGAGATTTGGGTTGGGTTTCGGGTATGGAATTAAAACTTTGAAACCCGAAGAACCCAACCCGAAAAACTAACCCGAAGAACACCCCAAAATGGAGGGGTCTCAGGATGTTTAGAATCCGGATGGCCTCAATTTTGATTAACGGTTCACCAAGGAAAGAATTTGATTTCAAAAGAGGTATCAGACATGGCAATCCTTTGACACCTTTATTGTTCATAATCTCTATGAAAGGTCTCCACTTCATGATGTGAGGAGTGGTGGATTCTTATTTTTTTTAAGGTGTCTCGCTTCCAAGCGAAGGGCCGTCGTTTCCAGTGTCATGTACGCCGATGATGTGCTATTTATCAGTGATTGGTCAAGATTAAACTTAGCCAGTCTGATGAGAATACTGAAAAAGTTTCATTTGATGTCGGGTCGTAAAGATAAACATCGATAAAAGGCGCCTATTTGGAGCATGTGTAAATAAGTGTAATTGTCTCGTGCCAACATGAAGAGAAAAACATATTACTTAGAAAGTAAGTAAAATTCTATATTTAATCCCTCTAATTTTAACTTAAAAATATCATGAGTTGTTGTATTAATTATGGGCATGTGGGCGACGTGGAAAATATAGAAAATTAGGTATTTTACCATGTATGAAAATAAATTAATTAAAAATGAGTAGGTAGGACTTTAATTGCGTTATTTATTATTTGCATAGATGGTCCACCTATATCAAAGAGAGTGACTGTTTTAGACCAAAACCGAAATTTGAAAATGAGAAAGAAACATGCTAAAATGGTAGTGTAAGCTATTTGTTTGATTGCAACTTTATGCTTATACTAAAAGTCAGCATGGGCACCTATGATTTTTATAAATTATATTGTGTGTTTATGAATGGCTGCAAGTAGAGAAGAGATAAAATGTTATACGGGAAAGTTAAATTTGGGGTTTCATTTTTTTATACCGTCAATTTTGTTATATATTTTTTTAGAAGTGATTGTGAGTGAATAAGAGAGAAAAAATAATGATAAAAGTATAAAAAATATTATTTAATTGAACATGAGAAATAAAAAATAATGATTTTTAGTGTAATTATATGAATATGAAAAAAGAATACCGAGAATGCTTTAAGATCTGGTCTAGTGAAGGAGATAAAGATGTTGAACTTTCTTTGGGTTAACAAATAAGAGGTAAAAAGGCGCGCTCTCTTGAAAGGACTAGCGTAGTTTCTAGTTCTAACGGCCTAACGGGTGTTGTGTGTTGTAGGTTGGGGTCGGGGTTGTATTTTGTTGTTTCCTCTAGTGATATGTTTCATATTGTTTTTGCTTTGCTAATTGTATCGATATGTCTAACGACTTGCTAGCGTTTTAATGAAATGCTTCTTTGATTGGTGGTTAAAAAAAAAGAGAGGTTAATATTTTGTTTAATAAGAAAACACAAACTTGGGTTACAAACCACTCAAAACACAAATGTGGGCCAATTTTGTGGACCTCCCTCATGTGCATATATGTCTTTGGTTGAAGTCATACTCTATCTTGGGAACAACAACTAATCAGATAAAATATAATCCATATAGATTCTAAGTTTGTTATATCTATCTTTAACATTTACATCATAATAAAAGTATAAAATACTCAAAATGGGGACAAAATTGAACGCACACCATTATGGTCATTGAGGTGTCGATTATCCTTGACATCTAAGCACAATTATTGTTCAAGTGTGCTATGTATATAATATAAACTCTTAAGTCTTAATCCTTGATGGAATGTTTGCACATTCTTATTCCGAATAAATTGTTTCAAAAAACTAGTTTTAACTATGCCCGTTTTATAAAAAAGTATCTGTCTATTCACAATATATTACAAATATATATACAAGAACACTCGAGTAATTGAACACGATGACATATACACGCAAATGTGAGATTTCATGATATGCTAATTTTTTAATAGGCATGGCTATTGAAAATTCACTCAGCTATGCATGCAAACATACGAAACTAGTAAACATCTCGTTACATCGTTTTTAAGTAAGAAATCATAATCATGAATCTATCTTATACTTTTCCATTTTTTCTTGTTCTTTCGTGAAGTATTCATTCAATATTATCTATAAACTTTTCAAAAATATTACTTTTAACAAGAAAATAAATATTACGTAATGTTAAATATGTACAATAATAACCGTTTTAAGTTTTTTTTAACCGACACCTAATTTATTCTATATCAGTTGGTTTAGTGGTAAAGGCATGCTCTCTCTTAGTGGAAACTTAAGTTCTATTCTCACTTAGGCCATTTCGAAGGATATCTGGGTGAGGCTACGAATGGCGAGGGTTTACATATTCCATTCGGTTCCCGCACATCAGGGGGTATGGTCTCATGGCGGTCGAGAAGTCAACATTGAACGTGACCCTAAAAAAGTAGACTTGCATGTGAGATTCTTTACCGTTCAAAAAAAAAACAAAAAAAAACTAACCTATTCTATTAACGAAATTTAGGTGGTTTTAAATCGATTTCTCTCACTTTACAAAAGTGTACCAATTTGTGTTATTCTTTTTAAACAATGATTTTATTTTTCTAGGCCATCACATTCTTTAAATTGGAGAGCTGTGTTTCCCTACTATAATCAGACTATGCTGTATTAACCGAGCTTATGCTGAAATCAAAGTTTGCCTTGAGAGTTCACCCGAGAAACCACACCGCCGGCTACCACTTGACAGTCGTGTGTCGCCACAAGAACAAAACTCTTTAACGTAACACACAACGTAACAAAATCCAAGATGGCTCGATATTTAAACAGACAACCTCACAAAACCTAACTCAAATCCTCCATTACCATAATCCAGCAAAAATAACACAAACAAAGATTAAATTTGAGGTCACACCGAAGAATCCAAGCCTTCCCACCATCCTATTAACTAAAATGAAGTGATTTTAAAATTGATTCATTATGATAATAAATTAATAACTTTACCAAAATTTGATTATTAGTTTTGACATAAATTTGAAACCAAACAATTAATTTCGTCGGCCGTTTCCTTTGACACATTCATTAAATCCAATTCCATTAATGGAGTCAATAACCCGCCACCGTTAGCCGTCCTTTTCATCACCTTCCTTATTCATATACTTGCTTTACTTACACACAACAACAACCTTAGACCTTTACCTTAACCTTAACAATATGCATCTCGTACATCCACCGCCGTCGCACCCCGCCGCCGGAGACTCGCCGGAGGTTCTTCGGACCTACCAGACCTGGAAAGGAAGCAACGTATGTTTATATTATTATTATTATTATTATTATTATTATTATTATTATTGTAGATCGGAGTGGTTGAATTGAGGTTTAGCATTGACTGATCTAGT
>NW_027499308.1:0-45021 GCF_021521415.1 Bidens hawaiensis
TCGGGTTTTCGAACCTCTCGTATTTGTAATCATTACCCGAACCGGGTTCGGGTTTGGATATTTTATCAATATAGTCCGTTTTTGTTTAATATATATTCTTATTTATTTTATATTTAATATAATTGATCACAACTATGTATAACATGCAAAAAACAACCCCTTAACTAACTTTAATATACTTTTGAACCCACAACCATAGAACAAGGACCAAATAGCAAATATTATTCAACCTTCTTTCCCTCCTCTTCTCCCTCTCACATCGCCGACGCCATGCCCCCCTCCAATTTTGGACTGATTTGCGCGTAATTGATCATGCCCAATCAATTCCTTACCTTAATCTGATCCTACCGACACCCTAAACTTGGTAAACTATGAACAATTGCTAGCAACACCAAAACAAACCGCGGACCAAATCACTCTTAAAACCCTATATAAACTCAATCTTTTTGCAGTTAAACTCGTCCACACATCCCTAACTACCTCACGACACTAAACCCTAACTTAAATTCAGTATCCAAGGCCGTCAAGAACCTGTCCGATATCAAACTCTGGCCACAACCCTTTTGATCAATTTCACCCTCTTAGCCAACGTTCAAATCCAATTAACAGTTATGGTTGGGATCGCGATTTGTCATAGATCAATAGCCCCAACTTTGTTTGATCGAACATGGATCAGATTACCCAATTGGATAATCTATGGTTCATATTCTCTTTTAATTGTGTTTATATGTTTTCGTTTATGTAATGTTAACAAATGGATAAATTGGCTTAGTTGGTTGGTCACACATATAACCATGGTTGGGTCGCGGGTTCGAACCCGACCAAGCCCGTTTTTAACATTTTTCTTCTTCTTTCTTTGTTACTTTATTTTTTAATATCTTTTAACATTTATTATCCTCTACTCAATTAAATATTTAAATATTATAAACCGAGACATTGAGCCATTTTCTTGTAATCCTAAAACCGGTTCTTTTTGTTAAATTATATTATTACAATTTATTATTATTACTATCATTACTATTATTATTATTATTATTATCACTATTATTACTTATTAATTATTATCATTAGTATTATCACAATTATTATTATTATTATTATTATTATTATTATTATTATTAAGGATAACAACAACAATAACATTAATAAATACCCTTATAATTTACGAAAATGTACCTAATAATATTTTAATGTTACACACAACTGTTAGTGCACCGTTTTGCGTCTTGAGTCTTTGTAATTATATTTAACGTATTTGTCGTTTTGTTTAATATACTAAACAATTAAGTTATTCTCTAGTTCGTTATATGTAATGTCTAGTTCGCTAAGGTGTTTAGCCAACTAAGACTTAAGCTTATTCCCTCCTGATTCGTTAGGGGATGTTAACGAATCAGGGGGTGATTCGTTAAGATATTTAAGTTATTTATGTATGTAACGAAATAGTGTCTGGTTCGCTAGGGAATGTTAGTGAACCAGACCTATCTTCTATATATAGTGAACACTGCTCATGTTTAATTTAAGTTTTGGGAGATATTTAACGAAACCCTGTCCAAACTCTCTCTCGATCTTCATCCTAATATTATAAAACTACTAATACGTATATACTGATAATACATATACGCATATAACACTTAATCAAACGTAATTATGAGCTAGATCTATATTAAGGTATTAATCAAATTAACGCAGATCTGAGATCTGTTATTGTTATTGGATTGATTCATTACGGGTTCCAACAACTGGTATCAGAGCTTTCGGGGCTCAATTACACTTGATTTGGTGTTTATTTAGAGTATTGAATGTTTAATTAGTTTTAGATATCGATAGTGTTCTGTTTTGGTTGAATTTGGATCAATTTAAGGTTAATCGAATGAATTATGGACGAATTAGATTGAATTTGAGTTGATGAAGGTATTGGTAATGTATTGTGAGTTGGAATTGAGATTTGGATTGGTTTTGAGTTGATTCAATATTTGTTTTAGTTTGTGGACGAAACTGGGTTGTGTTTTGGTATAATTGAACTGGTAATCAGAGTTGATTGGTTATGAGTATTGTTGAATTGGATTCGCGTGGTGTTTCCGAGTGATTTGATCGGTTATTTGTGTGATTTGGTTTAGAATCGAGATGGTATTACAGATCTAAAGTTCTGGGTTGGTGTTCACCATTTCCAGATTTCTGGAAATCTTTGTTGAAGATTTGAAGATTTGAACATGATAATGATTCGTTATCATATTTATGTTCAATTCGTTATGGATTTCTGAATGATTCGTTTGTTTAAGAGTTAGCAAACTAAGTGATTCGTTACCAATTTGTTATTTAATCCGATTCGTTATCAGTAAATTCGTATGACACGCGTCTACTTTGGGATTTGTGTCATAAAAACCTTTACCACATGGTATAAGCAGGGGCGGACCCACATAGTTCCATCGGGGTCCCGGGACACCAATGTTTTTTAAAAATTACTTAGATATGATATATTAAATTTTGTAAGGACCCCATAAAAATTAATACTTGGAACCCATACTATTAAGGCTGAACTAGTCTAGTGGAAAGTTCCTTGTTTTTTCTTTGAGAGGTTGCAGGTTCAAGCCTCACCATACCCAGTTTTTGTTGTTTTTTTAATATTCTAGTCAATATTAGTTATTTAGTTAGGGTATTTGTGTTTTTTCTTTAGTTTATCCCATATAACCATTATCACCATGCAACATATATAATGACAACATGAGTTTTACATATACTTAAATTATTTATCTTGTGTATTGTGTATGTATATTATAATTAATCATTTATTTGTGTAAGAGTTAGTTTTTCATTATTCATGTAAGACCATATATATAGCTTACGCTTATGTTTTTCGGGTATGAATAAAAATGAATTAAAAGTGTATGTTCTATCTAGTTTCTAATCTATATTCTTTCTACTTACTCGTTTCTAATGACACCATATTTTCGTGTTTTATTATTTTCCTCGTCTCGACCTGACCCGAATAACGACCGACCCAAAAATTTTGTAAACAGGAAAAATTGGGACCCCATTGGCAAAAAATCATGGGTCCGCAACTGGGTATAAGGTGTCAGAGTTTGTTACAAACCGTTGTAACAACCTGATTCGCTATAGTTGATTCACTATCCACTGTAGCTGGTTCGTTATCTATTTCGCGAAGTCTTTCTTAGTGATTCGTTACTGAATACTTTCTAATTCGTCAAGATTTCTTTTATCAATTCGCTAGCTAATTCGTTAGTCAATTCGTTAGTTTGACTTATTGTTAAATCTGATTCATTGACTCACTGATTCGTTGGATTGATTCGTTAAACTCAATCTTGATTCGCTATCTGATCAATCTTAGCTTCGCTAAGATTTGATTCGTTAATCTACTGTTCACAGTTCGCTACAGCTGTTTACAGTTCGTTACATTCACCATTCGTTAATCTTATTCGTTGTTTGATTCGTTACACCCTTGAATTTTTGAAACTTGTCAAAAATGGTCGGTATGTATGCATTAGCTTCTCAAAACATGTTGATGCAACAAATGTTGCAACTTGATACCAAGATAGGTTCACATTCGAAATGTCCAAGATTAATGAAGTTCAGTGACTTTGCCAAATGGGAACCTCGGTTTCGTGCTCATCTAGGATCAGTTCATCCTGACTGTTCATATTGTTTAGATGAAGTTTATACTGTTCCTATGATTGGAGATGAAACTATCGGATTCAGACCTAAAGCTATATCTCAATACTTACAAGAAGAGAAAAAGACACTAGAGATAGATACAAAAGCATATTCTACTCTAACCATGGCTTTACCTGAAAATATATTTCACCAGGTGGGTAGTATTAAAATCTGTGCCTCTTTGTGTCAACATATCCGAATGAGAAGTATGGGAAACACAGCTGAAAGCAAAAACGTGATGCTTAAGTTTCAATTCAAAAACTTTGATTTACTCAAAGGTGAAACGGTTGAAGAGATGACAACGAGATTCAATCACTTGATTGCTGAAATGGATAAAATGATGTTGGAAATTTCTGAGATTGACAAGATTGATACTATTAAGAGTGCATTACCAAGTTCGTATTCTACTTTTCTAATGGTATTAAAAGAAAACAGTTATTTCAATGAAGACTTGACTGCAAGTGAGTTTTTACAAAAGATTGAAGCTCGTGAGTATGATCTCAAGTGTCAAAAGTCATCCAAGGAAAGTCAAGATCCTGCTTTCTATGGTGGGAGCATGCCTCTAAGTTCAACAATTTCATCGATTACTGCTTTTCTGACACAGAACGCAAGAGAAAATGAAACAACTATTTATAGTGATCCTAGAGCATGTTTTTATACTGCTGGTAACTCTGGATCACCAAACGTTTCTACTGGTTCAGGAAGTTCGTCTTCGACAAATCAATACTCATCACCTCCAAACGTCAACATGAAAGAAGCTGAACAAAATTTTGCTTTCTTATCAGCTTTCATGACGTCTTACGAAAATCTAGTGAGTAGTAAAATTGCCACTAGTGATCTGACCGATGAAGACTATGATCAGATTGATCCAGACGACTTAAAAATCATGGATTTAAAGTGGAACATGGCAATGATTGTTCGAAAGGTGAAAAGATTTATGCCAAGAATCGAAAAAGATCTTCCTGCCCTGAACAAGAAGTTGGGATTTGACAAGTTGAAGGTGAAATGTTATAATTGTCAAGAATTCGGTCATTTTGCAAAAGAAAGTGAAAAACCAAAAAAGGAGTATAATGGTCATCGTGGTCAAAGTTCAAACTCTTCAACACCACCAGGTAATGATGCTGAGAAGAAACCATCAAGTTCTGGGTCACAAGCAATGTTAGCTAATGGAGATGATTGGTCACAACGATTACTGTGCAACGATACTCAAGCTAATTTGGCTTTGTTCGGGTTGACTCAAGATTTCCATGGAAGTGAGATATCTTCTGATAATGATTCTAGATCGGATTCTGATTATTCCTGTGACAAGCCTACTACAGTCTTTGCATGCATGGCTAAGATAAATGAGGTTAGTCATTCTATTTCTGCTACATCATCAGTTAAAGTAAATTGTGCTGATTGTGAATCTAACAAACCTAAGTTAGAATCTTTGAAGAATCACAATGACAATTTAGTGAGAGAAATTGCTTCTCTAAAGGATACTTATCGACAATCTCTCGAATCTCAAATGAGATCTCGTGAAAAGATTGAAGCACTGTCAACAAGTAACCATGATCTCAAAGCTGAGTTATCTGTGAAAATGACAATTAATAACCAAAAGTTTCAAGAAATTTTGAAACATCGTTCAAAGATAATTGAGCTTGAGAATGAGGTTCTTGAGTTAAAGAACAAATTGGGTAAATTTCGAAATTCTTCTTTTCTGTTGAATGAAATTATAGAAGTTTCTGGAAAACAAAAGGATTCAAAGAAGGGTATAGGTTTTGTTGAAATTCCACCACCATTTCACAATGATTATAAAATTAATCCTTTTGCTCCAACTGAGGAAGATGTTATTCCTAAAGAATCTGTGATTTCAGAAAAATTAAAACATGTTACTACTAAAGGTCTTAAAACACAATCTTCAACTCATAAACCTCATGTTCAAAGCAACAAAGTTTTTGTTGAAAATGTTGACAAAGTTATCATTGAGGATGTGTTTGAACCTAAAATTATACACAAGAACAAGAACATTCCAAGTTCTAATCACATACTGTGTGAACCTCATGAATTTGAGGAGGCTGTGTATGGTTCGCACACAACTAAGATGAAACAAGATGTTCAAGCTAAACCAGTGAAGGCTAAGAAACCAGAAAAACCCAAAATTTCTGATGAGGTTTTGTTGCGTTTCATAAATCCTAATGCATCTAAGCCGTCATCTGCTCGTGTGTTTAAGTTAAAGGGGATGGACACAATGTTCACTGAGAAAGACATTCCAATAAGTATCATTAAACCTGAAATGATTGAGAGTGTGTTTCACAATGAAACCTCCAAGGTTCGTGAACTTGAACGTCAATATGCTCATGCAAAAACTTCAGTTCCATATGATCCATTGACTAATCAAAGCAAGTATTAAAACAAGCTAAAAGGGTTCAATTTTTGAAGTCAACTGGAACAGATACGTTGAAAAGTTTTTCGAACTGTTCTAATTTTGATTTTTATTTGAAAAAGATATCTGAATTATCTGATGAGTTTGCTAAGAGCATGACCAAAAATATGAGTCATCAGTCATCATCTGTATCACATGTTCCAACAAATTTTCAACATCATCATGTTGACATGCGAAGTTGTTTTCTTTGTGGTCAACAAGGTCATGTAGTAAGAAATTGTGGCCAGAAGAGCCATCAGAATCTTCATCCTTTTATCAAGGAACACTCCAAACCAGTTCCTGTGGTAAAGGAGATTCTGAAACGACCTGTGTCGTATGCTGATGATACTCATATTATGTTTTCGAATGTACATCCTCGAAAAGTTGTTCATGTGAATGAAACTCATGGTTCCATTAAACCAAAGTTTATTCCAATCGAACCAATTTGCAAAAATGTTAATTCAAATGTGGTTCAAGCTGCGTATCTAAGTCGTAAGTCTAAGAAACCTGTAACTTATTCTCAAGTTGCTGAACAACAATTGAATGCAACTAAAGTTAATTTTTCTCAAGGAAACCAAAAGGTGCCCAAGACCGAGGCATGGGCTGCCTTTTTGAACTAATCATTTTCTTTTGTGTGTAGGGTACATCCAAGACCATTTCTGGTGAAAACTGGATCATGGATAGTGGATGTTCTCGTCATCATATTACTGGGAATCTCAACCTCTTAACAAATGTGAGAAATATACAAGGGGGTTATGTGGCGTTTGCTGGGAATTCTGGGGGTATGATTACCCAAGAAGGTGATGTGTCAAATGGGAAGATTACTTTTCATAAAGTTAACTATTGTGATAAAGTGGATCATAATTTATTGAGTGTGTCGCAAATCTGTGATAAGCAATACACGACAATATTTACAAATAAAGAATGTCTGATTTTGAAACCGGGTTACGTGATTCCCGAGGACATGGTTATCATGCGATCACCTCGATCAAATGATATTTATGTCTTGAATATGAATACTAAAGTATCTACATCGATCGAAACGTGTTTTGTCTCGAAAGCGACCGAGAAAGACTCAGTGCTTTGGCATCGAAGAATGGGTCACATACATGTTCGAAAGATGAACTACTTAATGGCAAACGATCTGGTAGAGGGTGTGCCGTTAAAGAATTTTAAGTTATCCGATCACTGTGTTGCTTGCAAGAAGGGCAAACAGGAGAAGAAATCACACCCATCTAAGTTATTAAATTCCATTGATACTCCACTTGAACGACTTCATATGGATTTATTCGGTCCAGTGAATCGTGCGAGTATTTCTGGAGACTGGTATTGCCTAGTTGTTACAGATGATTATTCATGATATTCTTGGGTCTTGTTTATGAGTTCAAAAGATCAAACACCGGGTCTTGTTCAAAATCTAATCACTAAGATCGAATCACTTTACAAACTGAAAGTGAGGAGAATTCGAAGTGACAATGGTATTGAATTTAAAAATACTGTATTGGATTTCTTTTGTGTACAAAAAAGGAATTCATCGAGAATATAGTGCCCCATATGTACCACAACAGAACGATGTAGCTGAAAGAAAGAATAGAACGTTGATTGAAGCTGCTAGAACAATGCTTGCTGATTCAAAGCTTCCTGTCCAGTTTTGGAATGAGGCGGTGAATACTGCTTGTTATACACTCAATTGAGTTCTAACTGTTAAACGACTCAAGAAGACCAGTTATGATTTATTGAATAATTGTAAACATAACTTAAAGTACTTGGAACCTTTTGGGTGTCCTTGTACTATGTTGAAAAAGGATGTGGGGAAGTTTGATGAAAAAGCCATCGAGAGTTATTTCTTGGGGTATGCGTCACTTAAGAAAAGAGTGTTTAAATTTACGCCCGGTTGTGTTGAAGAATGGTACCATGTGGACTGTCAAAAGTACACTACTCCTTCCCAAGGAAAAGGTCCCGACTGGATGTTTGATTATGATGGCTTATTTAATTCTTTTACACCAACAACCGATCATCCAGATGAAGATTTAGTTCGTGCTTATTTTGAAGATCATTTGGAAATTCCAAGGTTCGCAAGCTCAAATGATGTTGAAGCTCCAATTGTAGCTCCAAATGAAGAACCTGATAATGAGTCTTTTGTTCATTATGATAATGCTTCTACTTCATCTGATGATAATGCAGTTGTGGATCAAGTTATTGAACTTGACAATGATGTTTCATCTCCTGAATTGGGTGAACATTACACTAATTTATTTGCACATGTTGCTGTTTCTGAAAATCCTACTCTCAGGATTCATAATTACCATCCTCAAGAAAACATTATTGGAGAACTTGATGTGGGAGTTCAAACACGACATCAAATTGCTTCTTCGGGTGAACATAATGTCTTATGTGCTTATGCTGACTTACACTCATCTGAGATTGCAACTGTTGCTAAATTCACTTGTTTTCTATCTCAAGTTGAGCCAACGACTCCTCGTGTGGCACTTCAAGATCCTTCTTGGGTAGAAGCCAATGAAGAAGAATTACAGCAATTTGCACGTTTAGGTGTTTGGGATCTTATCGACAAACCTGCTAGAGTCAAGAAGGCGATTTGTTGGATCCCGGATTAACAGTCAATCGATAACAATAAACAGATCTCAGATCTGTGAATATCCGATTACCACTATTAAAGATCTAGCTCATAATTTACCTTGATTTAATGTTATGTATGTGTATATATTATCAATAGATTAGACGAATAATGTTAAGGTGAAGCTTGAGAGAGAGCAATTACTCAAAATTCCTTTTGAAAAATTTCTCCAAAAACTTACATTAAAGTGAACAGTAGTTCACTATATATAAAAGGCGACCTGGTTCGCTAACATCCCCTAGCGAACCAGCTTCCCCTTCGTTACATAATTTAACATAGCGAACCACCCCCTGATTCGTTAACATCCCCTAACGAATCAGGAGGGTATACATTATAATGTCTTAGTTCTCTAACATCCCTAGCGAACTAGACTTAACCTTAACGAACTAGTCTTAGTTCGCTAACATCCCTAGTGAACTAGACTTAACCTTAATGAACTAGTTAATAATAAACATTAAATATTACATTAATTAATAAATAAAACATTAACGATAAATACAAAGACTCTAGACGCAAAACCGTGCACTAACAGACACCCCCTCGTCTTGAGCTCTTTGTGTTTAACTTATTTGAAGCGCTTGGACTGCCAGTCTCTGCAACTATGAATTCCATGTTCATGACACACACGAATGATTCGTTGGAATTGCATAGCCAGGTCGTAATCTTCTTGTCGTTCAAACAAAATCTGCTTCCTGTGTAGCACGTCGTTGTCTGTCTCTGATAAATTAACCAACCACATCGGGTCGATTATTTTGATGAGCTCGGTCTGCAGTCCTCGACCACGAACAATAACGGCCTCGCCAGTACGATTGTCATAGTACCAACGGTTGATCTACATAACGATAAGCACTGATAATTTTACCAACTTTATGACTTTTGAACCATCTTTCTACGTCATCATCAGTCACTTCTTTGAGTGAAGGAACTGTTCGCTGCACAACCTTTTCCAGTTCATCCTCAGTTTCTTTAATTACATCTTCATGAAATACCGGAGCACCTTGATCAACGTTTGCGTGTTGATACAAGTCCGGGTACTCTTCAGCTGTCACGTCCTCCATCTCAATCTCTTCATCCTCATAAATAAAATCCGTATCCATATACAACGGATCAACTTCCAATTCTTCCTCAATGATCACTTCGACATCGGGCTCAGTCTCTAAAGCAGTCAACTGATCGTCATTCAGCCCAAGCAGAATCGAAATCTGCTCCCGTGTCAAGGATCTAACCACAAACTCACCAACCTCTATCTCATCTCAGTTTACCACACTACGAACCACCCCTGATCTATCAACAAAAATCACTGTGTTAGCTGCAATCATTTCAATTGGCTTGGCAGCTGTTGGATCTTGATAGGTAATTATCTGCTTGCTCGAATCCTCACCGCCACTAACACCAGCACCAGAGGATGAACCATGCGATTGTTTAGGCTCACCTCCTGCATCAGATTCGTCAGGATCATCATCGTCATTCTTAATTTTCTTGAGGGCATCTTCTTTACAAGTTAATTGTAAAATCAACTCTTCTTGTTCTTTTAATTTCACTCCCTGAGACTCAACAATCGTACGTAACGACTTAGTCTCCTTTTGACAAAAAGAAATATAACTCATCATTCGGCGTTGATTCTCCATGAGTCGTTCTTGAGTTTGACGGTCAGCTGCCATTTGATTTTCATATAGATGTAGCAGATTTAGCAGCATTTCAGTTTGACGACCTGGTGGCAAGTTGTATACGGATGTATGAACAGGTTGAACAGATCCTTGAGGTCGAGTGATTCTCATGAATGAGACATCACTAGGCGGAGGTGGAGGAAGAGTAGTTGTTGGCGGAGGAGGAGGTCTCATTGATGTGATAGGAGATACTGTAGAAAAAGCAGCAGAAGGTCTCGGTATATCGGTTAACGCCATTTGAGGAATAAGACCGAGCCTCTCATGTGACACCAACGTCGTCGTCAAGGTAAGCATCGGAGTGCTAGTAGTTCCCTCTCTTGATAACTTGTATCCAAATATACTCTTTGAAGCTCTTCCATATCTCGTTCGCAAAGATGCACTAATGTTTGGGCATCATAAGATTCAGAGTTCCAACCTCCATTAATAAACCTCAAATGATCAAATTCTTCACTCCAATGACAAGACTCGTATATTCTTCAATAAGATCAACTCGTTCGAGAATCGTCCCCCTCAACAGAAGTAATCCACCATTTACTCGTAGCCAACATAGTCAGGATCAAGTCCCTCAGAAAGAGGTAAACGAACAGACACTCGTATCCCATATAGTCAAGTTTCAATCTTTGAACAAATCAATCACCAATCGAAGAAAAACTGCAGTCTTGAACTCAGTTAAACGCAGCTTTTCAAACACGAATTACCACCCGAATTGCAGTAATTTTTCAAGAAACCTTGCAAATGTAGGAAGATACAAGCCAAATAATCTCAAATGAAAGTTTTATCTCCCCCTTTTCTTGAAAAATTCGGCAAGGTCTTAAATAATCTTCAAGATTCTCAAATTAACACACTCCTCCTAAAATTACACGAAATCTCCCCCTCGGCCAGTCGAAATGCATAAACAGTCAGCCGGAAAATATATTACCAAAATTTGCACGAAGAGTCTCCAATACATTAGGAACATCCCAGAAAAATTTCGATAAAGAAAATTTTTCCCGATTTTCCAGCCAAAAATTCACCGAAAATTTTCGAAAAATAAATTTTAACGCCAAAATTTTCAAGAATGAAAACTCACTCACGAGGAGTATTCTGGAAAAAATTCACGCAAGAAAATTTTTCCAGCCATTTTTTTTAACGAATTGTCTCTCTAATTCGTTATAAATAATTCTCCCATTCGTTAACTTAGTTCGTCATCTCCATTCGTTAACTTAATCACCATTCGTCAACCAGTCACTCATTCGCTATACACTTAACGAATCAACTCAATTCGTTATAACTTACCAACTCCAATTCGTTATAACAGTTACACGAATGGCCTCCCATTCGTTAAGATTTCACTTCGTTATAACAGTTAACGAATCACCTTAATTTGTTATCAATACCTTAACAAATCACCTTCACGAAATAACTTAACGAATTGCCTTAATTCGTTATCTTTAACTTAACGAATCAGCTTCACGAATTGCCTTAATTCGTTACATATACCTTAACGAATTAGCTTAACAAATCACTCTAATTCGTTTTAATAATCTTAACGAATTAACTCTTAATTCGTTAAATATGCCTTAACGAATTAACTTAACGAATTGCCTTAATTCGTTATAATTACCTTAACGAATTGCCTTCAAATTCGTTAAAGAATTTCATAACGAATTGCCTCCTAATTCGTTAAACTTCCTTAACGAATCAGGTGGTTAGATCTGAACATCTCGCCGGAAAAACGTGAATCACCGAAAAATACTGTTACATCGCCGGAAAAACTAGATCTGGCCGGAATCTGGATTTTTGAACTTCATCCATGGTGAAATCATCAAAACACCATAAATAACCATGAAAATCTACCCGAACACTCGGATTTTCACCACGATTCCGAATATATCAACCATTAAACTTAACAACCATTAATTCAACATCAATTAACTTATCCCATATCATGCTCTTCCATGGTGAAACTTTCAATTCACCATAGTTAACCACCAAATTCCACAGAAACATGAGGGTTTCAATTCTAAACACAAATCCATCATCCAATTAACTTAACAGTCACTAAATCATCATAAACCGAATCAAACCATAACCATGCTCTTCCATGGCATATCCTTCAATACACCATAAATTAACACCAAATTACACAGGAAGCTTCATCTTCCATCAATAAACACGAATTCACAAACAATCCACCAATAACACACTAATTTACTCCAGATCTGACCAAAACCCAAAGAACACGAAGAACACAAAAAATTCAGATTCATACCTTAATCGAAGCATCGAGAGCAGCTCCTGTTCTGATACCAATTGTGAGAACCCGTTACGGATCTAGCCGCTAATACGATACATCGATTATATACAAGATCTAAGCGTTAAATTATTACTTTATTGATAAATATAGATGAATACATTATGGTGGATGGAAATAACTTATGGAGAGCATAATTTAGATCTAGATCTCTCTCTAAATATGTACATACTAATTATGAGCATGGAACCACCTATTTATAGGCCACATGCTCCATTTACAATAAATAAACAATCTAGACTATGTATAACTTATTCGAATGTTATGGACAACCATTTCGTGCACTAACATGATTCCGACTAAATGGGTATATAAGTGTAAGAAAGACGATCGTGGGGTAATTGTGAGAAACAAGGCACGTTTAGCGGTGCAAGGTTTTCATCAGCAAGAAGGTATTGACTACACTGAAGTATATGCTCCAGTTGCAAGATTAGGGTCGATACGAATCTTTCTGGCATATGCTGCTTATAAGAATATTAAAGTTTATCAAATGGATGTAAAGAGTGATTTTCTCAATGGTGAACTTCATGAAGAAGTGTTCGTTTTACAGCCTCCAGGTTTTGAAGATCTTGATTATCCTGACCGTGTTTACTGATTAAACAAGGCATTATATGGTCTACATCAAGCCCCGAGAGCTTGGTATGGCACGCTCGCCGACCATCTGACGGATAACGGTTTCAAACGTGGAACTGTCAGCTGCACTTTGTTTTATAAAAATATTGGTGATGATCTTCTGCTCGTTCAGATTTATGTTGATGACATAATCTTTGGATCTACAAACGACACGTTGTGTAAGGAGTTCGAGAAATCAATGCAAACCAAGTTCGAGATGAGTTCGATGGGAGAGATGAATTTCTTTTTAGGGTTGCAGGTTCATAGTCTGCGAAGGGAATCTTCATTCATCAGACAAAATATGTGAACGACGTCTTGAGC
The DNA here is from genome assembly GCF_021521415.1 of Bidens hawaiensis. Classification (NCBI taxonomy): domain Eukaryota; kingdom Viridiplantae; phylum Streptophyta; class Magnoliopsida; order Asterales; family Asteraceae; genus Bidens; species Bidens hawaiensis. The sequence goes on from NW_027499308.1 coordinate 13,602, forward strand.
CGATTCAAGATTACTGCCGGAAAAATCCCTTCTACTCCTCTTCCCGTGGGTCACAATTTATCACCGGATGAATTGGAGGATACCGTTGATCCAACCCTTTATCGTGCTATTATTGGTTCTTTAATGTATTTAACGGCTTCTCGACCCGACATAATGTTTGCTGTTTGTTTATGTGCTAGGTACCAAGCTAGTCCCTGAGTGACTCACCTGGCAGCGGTCAAGCGTATTCTGCAATATCTAAGGGGAAATCCTGACATCGGGTTATGGTACCCCATAGATGATACTTTCGATCTTACCGCTTATTCAGACTCCGACTATGGAGGATGCAAGATCAATTTCAAGTCTACTACAGTGGGATGTCAATTCTTAGGAAGCCGACTTGTTTCCTGGAAGTGGAAGAAGCAGACAACGGTCTCCACTTCAACCGCCGAAGCTGAGTATGTTGCAGCCTCTAGTTGCTGTTCCCAGGTTTTGTGGATACAACAACATCTTCGCGACTACGGTTTGAAGTTTCGTACTACTCCCATCTTGATTGATAATTCTGCTGCTATTAGTATCACCAAGAATCCCGTACAACATTCTAAAACAAAACATATCGAAATTCGATATCATTTTATACGGGATTGTTATGAAAAGAAATTAATTGATCTTGAGAAAATACATACTGATTTTCAAATAGCCGATCTATTTACCAAAGCCTTTGATAAAACACGTTTTAACTTTTTGCTTGGTTTATATGGATTGAAGACCCTTGCTGAGATCCTAAAGTTAGGATAATTATCTTTATTTTAGCTTGTTCTAGTTTTAAATTTTTTATTTTGTTTTTAGGTTTTAGGGGGTGAATCTTCGAAAATACAAAAATATTGTGCTTTTAGTTTGTATAGATAAAACCCAAAAACATTAGAAAACTTTGAAAAATCAAAAATATTGTGTTCTTTCTTGTTTTATTTTAATATTTGAAAATCCAAAAACATTTTAAAATTAGAAAAATACCAAAAAGATTGTGATTTCTGTTTGTACAGAAAATTCTCAAAAAGTAAAAAAAAATGTGAATTTTCTCATTTTGTAAAACAAAAATCCGAAAAGACAAAAAGATTGTGTTTTTAGTTTGTAAAGGGAAAAACACAAAAAGATTTTTGCTTATGTTCGCTGAAAATTATGCCATTTGCTTCTATTTTGAATGACATATACTTGTATATGTTAGGTCCTGATAATTTCTTGTAAATATTTGGGTTAGCCATTCACCTGACAATGGAAAGTACTTGGGGCGTTCGTCAAGTATTCTACTTTATCCTTTTAGCTGAGAATTATGTTAGTTATTTAAGTTTGTGAAGCATGCTTGCATGTATTGGTCCTGTTATCTACTTGTAGATGGACATGATAGCCATTAATTTATGAACTTAAATTAACTAGGGTGATTAAATTCTTTTTATTTTATGCTCCTCAAAATTTTGAGTTTTTGAAGCAAAAAGAGAAAATGGTAGTACATTAATTATTTGACCCCAAATCCAGAAAGAAATAAGCTTAAAATACTGAGTGCTTAATCATTGGTGCATTGATAGGTCTTAAACAAGCTGTTAGAGTAAAGTAAGTGATATAAAATTAAAGAAAAGCCAAATTGAAAGAGGTGTTAGTCTCTAGCAAAAGTCTCGGTGAAGATGGCAGAAATGTAATAACCGGTCATACTCAAGCCTTATAGTTGTTGATCACCCAAAAATATAATAAAGCAAATAACTAGCGTTAGGATTCTGGACACTGTGAGTCTTTATGCGGCTTAATCATCTGGGTATTCATAAGCATGAATATTTCACTCGCTTTCTAGAGCAAACCCAAAGTCATTAAACTTGATCACTGCTGTACTCCGTACAATCCAAATTACTGACTTGATCAAAATCCGCTGTTAGTCATACAATTGTTCCTCCATTGCGTGCGTCTCAATACCAATAAGAAATGGACCCCAGGGGATACAATGTATGTAAGCCGACAGATGGACTCGTGCATACTCACTCAAAGTAAAGGTAACTTGATGCATTGCTCAAAATTTCTCAATTGGTATTCAAAAATTTTGATCAACACTATAATGGTTTAAGTCAAGTTGGGGTGATTTGGCAAAAATCAAATTAAGCTTGAACCGAGATTAGGGGCTGATAGTTTCTGATATTCTGTGCGCTAATTGAACCATAAATCATATCACAAAAATGCTCGAAGGCTTGTTATAAGATTTAAGTGGACAACAATATCAATGACCGACATAACGCCAGTCATAATATCGCTGAAATATAAAACTGTGATGGAAGGGCATTTTAGTCAATATGATTCTCTGCTCAAATTCAACAAAAACAAAAATATGTACTGCTTTTGATAAATCATAGAAAAACACAAAAAGATTGTCTATTATTTCCTTGTATATACATTCTTTCATTTTTACAAAATGCAAAAAATAGTTTATCTTTTTATTTTTACATATTATTTAATTTATGTTTCGTAAAAGTGAAACGTCTTTAAATTATTCAATTATCGGGATAAAAGGTCCTCGGTAATTCATTTAAGTTAAAATTTTTATTTATTGAATATTATTTAATTAATTCTTTATTTACTTCATTTAATTATTTAAGTTAAATTAAATAAAATTTTAATTCGTTAAATGTTAATTCGTTAAGTATGGATAACGAACTAGGTGATTCTTTAGCGAACTACTTTCTAGTTCGCTCACCTAATTCGCTTCCGCACTCTGTAACGAACCACTTCTACTTCGTTATACATATTTAACGAATCAAGACAAGATACATGTCTTGTTCGCTATTCTGATATAACGAATTGCCTGATTCGTTACTTCAGAATTCAAACGAATCGCTTGATTCGTACATAGGGTACATTGGGTAGCGTGTAAGGCTATATAAGACAAAAACACGAACCGTCCTTTCACTATTCATGTTCTTCCTTACACCTAAAGTCACCCTTTTCAAAATTTTTCTCTGATTTTCGACTTTCGAATTTCGATCTTTTACAAACATCTTTGTGTTGCTAAGGTATAGACGATCACATCTATGTGTATTACGTAAAAAATGCTACTGGTTTGTTAGACTAATTATATGATTTTGTCCTAAGGGTTTTCACGGCTTGATAAACCCTGATCAATTGATATTATACGGTATTTATATAGTTGATGTATAGTCATTTGTGATCGGAATGCGATTCCGAGACCCTTGGTAGACTTTAATCGAAGTTTGATTACTGTTTGTCGGGTCGATTGAGTGTTTATGGTTTCAGGGTTTTTATATACTATGGTTAATGTAAGTTAGTTCGTGGTCTTGAGCCTCAATCTCAACATCACGTGTTCAATAATAGGTTTCCGAGATCACTACACATAATGTTTCGGTTATACGATGATAGTTATGGATTAATTGAAGCTCGATTCTTTTGTTGACTTTCGGTGTTCATCTTAATTTTGACTTTGACTATGTGAGTCAAAGATCAAGTCTAATTCTTGACCATTCGTGACCTTTAGCGAATTGGAACTCTGTGGTGTCCAATTCGTTAAAAATTTAAACGAATTAGATTAAGCGAATAAGTTAGTTAACGAATCAGATGTGGATCGTCAAATTATAACGAACTAGATTCTAGTTCGCTGCTTTAAATAGTAATTCGCTAAGTCTATTTCGTTAATCTATTTACATGATAGCAAATCACTTGATTCGTTACTGGATGGTAACGAATCAGAGTGATGATCACACGAATGACATTTATTTTTAATTATTTAATTAAATTGAATTACCTTTTGAATTAAATAAATTATTCCAACCGTCTAAACGCGTAAAATTATTGATTACACATGACATATGAAATTAAATACACCATCTATAGATAAATAGATATATATGTGTTAAATGTATATTACATTTTCACGTTCCTTATATTCGTTTATACTTATACAGTGCAATGGCCGATCAATTGAATCAAGACCCACCCGTTGCTCCTCAAGAACAAGAACAACCCCAAGAGAAGGAACAACCTCAAGAACAAGAAGAGATTCAATTGCTACCATATGACAAGAAGCACAACATATGTGCTTATGTTAACTCAGACGTCGCTGATGTTGCTACATTTGGAGATATGTTGGCTTTTCTAAGACGATCATTGATACATTACACCATCACTGCTCGACCTAAGGTGTATCTGTGTAACGATTCCGACGAAACCCGGTATACCCTAGCCGGTAGACAATAGTTACGTCATATTTAATGTCGGGTACATGAGTTACCATAGTAACTATACGAGAATACAGGGTTCACTGTATTAATTGTGCGTGAATAAATAATTTATCGTATTGAATATGCGATTAATCGATTGATGGTTATTGAAACCCGAACGAATCGAGGGTTCAATTATAGACGATATATATGATATTTAGTGATTTTACGAAGCATTAATGCTTCGGGATAAGTAAAGTACGGCACAGAAAAAGAATTTCGATTTAATGGTACGACGGTAAATTAAACGAAACCTTTAATACCAAACCGAGCAAGAGACAATCGATCAAGCCGAAAAAGATGCGCGATAATTAATAATATGATGTTTTGAGTTAATAAATGTCATGGTTTAAGTTTTTAAGTTTTTAAATCGGTTTTATATAAATTTCATTTTTAAGCCGAAAAACGACCATTTTAGCCTCGTTTTAAGCCGAATTAAACGTTTATCCGAAAAACGAACTGAACCAGATTATCCAAAACATTATCCAGATTTCGGAAATCGGAATATGTGGCTAGAAATGAAGAGGTGGGTCCCACCCCACCCCTCCCTTTAGTCCGATCGGACTACTTGTCCACAAAACACTACATTTCATTTTTTTACAAACACAATCCAACAAACCTTTAATTCTCTCAAGATCTTGAATCAAAAACCGACAATTCTAGCAAGAAAAACCGAGGTAAAATCGTGTTATTTACGTGTTCATATTCGTTTCTTGAGTTTTCTTTCAAGAAAATGAGGTTTCCAAGTGAAAAAGGGTGAAAACCCGAGATGGAACCGATTCTTGCACGATCAAGTGATGTATACGGGTTATACAAGGGATCTTGGTCCAAGAAAGGAGTTAAACGAATCAAAAACGAATTTTTACGGTTAAATCTTTGTTTTAGTATCATAACCGTAACCATGAAAGAAATGGCTTGATCGTGAGTGTAACTTGCTTGGTATTGTGGTATGTTGTTTGTAGGCTCTGTATTTAGTGGTAGATAAGGCGGAAAGACGAGTTTGTAGCTTGTAGTGGCGGAAAACAAAAGGTATATTCGGTTATGTTCGGTTTTGGGCAATTTGGACAGATTGTTGATGCTTTAGAGTTAGGTCATGAAATTTTACAGGGATGTTCTACACATGAAAACAAGAGTTCTGTGAATTTTTGGTAATTTTTGGACAAAGGATGAATATTTGGTGAATTTAATGCTCGGTTTTGGCCAAAAATGGTGAAAAATAGTTAAATATCATGAAAAATTCTGGAAAATTGCAGATAAGCTTTTTATATCATGTATAAGTCACACACAAAATTTGAGGTCAGTTGGAGAAGTCTAAGTAGGCTTTTCGGTTAAACGAGTTCTAGGGATTCTAGCTCGGTTTTAGTGAAAATGGCATGTAAAAGGGGATTTTGGTTCTGGAAAAAATTACAGGGGACTATGTGGATGGCAGGGGACATCCAGGAAAAATTTGGGATTTTTCTAAGATCGTTTGGTATTTACGACATATTTAGTGTTTAAATGGTGTTTAAAAATAGATAAATAAATTTTAAATATAGAAATTAATTCTGGAAATATTTTTATAAAATTCCCCACTGTTAAAAAGCGATTTGTGCAAAATTTCAAGATCCGAGAGTAAACGGATAAGTATTTGTGCTAATTATCAAACTTTTAAAGTTAAAACGCGTAAACCGGTGAAGTTCACTTAAGCGAGCTGACTGGTGTATAAAAACCTTAAAAATGGACTATTTTCATATAATTGAGTTAAACAAGTAAAAATGAATCATCCGAAAATAATTCGGATGATTTGGGTATTTTTAACCGATTTAACAGTTTCCGGTACGCCAAAGACGGAAACGGGTCCCGAGGTCAATCGGGGCGTCTAAACCGAGTACTAATTTCACCACTTTAATTAAATTATCAGTCAAAAACGATTTTCGGGTTGTGTGTGACCAAACTCATTTTGAAACATAAAATTTGATAACCGTGCTAGGCACGCAAAACGGGGAAAACAAGCTATTAGAAGATTTGACTGTTGAACTCTAAACGACATCACAATCTGAGTCCGGAAAAGTGTTTCTGGGTTAACCTTGCCCCCAGAACGGGTACAGTGCTGGGTTAACAGTGTCCCCAGATGTACCGGTTGATACGATTAAAGTTATATTAATATTGAGTGTATAGTAATGATCGTAGGGATCATATTACAGATTGGACGGGTTAACTGATATTGATTGTTGTTATCTGCTTGCATGTGCTAAGGTGAGTTTCACGAGCCTTTTTTTTTTTCTGAATTGTTTCAAATGTTTTCCCGGGGCGGAAGCATGTTACTACTGAAATATTTAAGTACATACTGAACGCATGGATTTGCGTGGATTTTACTGAACGCATGGATTTGCGTGGATTTATATATATTGTTTATTGTACGGGAATCGTACGGAAATGTACTAAGATGGTAATTGTCTGAGTTGTTAATATTGTAAGGTCCCGCAACAGTGTTCTGGGTTAACAGTGTCCCCAGAGGTTATTAGAAGTGTTCTGGGTTAACAGTGTCCCCAGAGATTATTGGAAGTGTTCTGGGTTAACAGTGTCCCCAGAGGTTATTGGAAGTGTTCTGGGTTAACAGAGGTTCACTTGTGGGCTCAACATAATTACATCGATAATATTATATTTTGATATTGATATATCATGGTTTACTAAAATTGTGAAACTCACCAACTATTCGTAGTTGACCCGTTTTCTCAAATGCTTTTCAGGTACAATTTAGATGAAGTGATTGCTTACGTGCTAAGTGCTTGATGTGTGTAAGATTTGTGTGCGGGATGTTAGGATACATTATAACAGATAGAATTATGAATCGTATTGTATGATGTGTGTATCACCTAGACGGTAATGAAAGATGAGATAATGTAATTTTGAAGTATATTAATGCATTCAGTTTTCTTTATAAACAATGTGGTTGATATCAGACGAGTCTGTCGCACCCCGTTTACGTTTCCGCTGCGGTCCCGGGGTGTTACAGAACTTGGTATCAGAGCCATTGGTTATAAAAGAATTAGGATGTCTTTAAAAGATTCCTAAAATATAACCAGTAGCTCAAGTATTATAGGATCTGAATATCAACTAATAATTTATAGTGACGAGGTCTGGATGAACTTGGATGGACAAGTGAGTTGTTATGGTCCGGAACATAATAACAGACTTGTCCGCACGAGGGAATTCAGGGGAAGTCACGGGGTACATTAATATGTAAAAATGGCAACATATGTGTAATGTATATAATATTATTTATGTGTGCTAATGTGTATATATATATACGTGCATATCTTGTGGGTACATGTATTGAGAAATGGAACTCGGATAAGGAACCGGGGGATGAAATAATAAAAGTACCGAGGATGCCGAAATTTCTAAGAGCATCGGTTGATGACGAGTCTGACTTATCGGGTCATAATTATGATAGTACCAAGTTAGATCTCCCGTTTGACATTAACCAGAAATATCTAGTAACCGTCACTCCCAACCAAAATTGATGAATCCCTTACCCTACCAACACCGGTACCGTATATCCTAATAACCCCAGATGTTTACCCGAACCGTCGACCCTCACGTACGGACGGATCCGTACCTGAACCCATTCTTATTCCATAAAGGTAAATAAATAAATAAAATAATAGTAATAATAAATTTGATAATAAATCAGCAGATAAAAATAATATATAGAAACATATATATGTATTTCTCACTCTCAAACATATGAGTCATACCACCTCCAGATCGAGAATTACCGATTTCAACGAACCTAGAACGCCTGAGGACATTGACTGAGCAAGTGATAGAGTTTCCCATAATAGTAATTAATAATATTTGAAGGCAACCCATGTTGCGCGATTACCTTGAACCTTGCAACTCCCTATGTTATCCTTATATCCGTTAGATGCCTACGCCCATGTATGCTCGAATGGAATGATTACCCATACACAATGAGGTGTTGGAGTCATTATAGCATAGTCGTTCGTTCGTTCGTAGATGGTATACCGTGTATGCCGGATATACAAATAGACACGGATATTATAACTCCGTGGTACGTAATCGTTAGTGCCCACGGTGAGCATGTATCGGTTATTATGACATGCAGAAGGATATTGAAATCAAGCCTGTTAAACATTAATCTTTGTTGAGAAAGATCTATACGTCAGTTGGTGACAAGGGTTATGAAACATATTTGAACGTTAACCGACATCAGGTTAAGTCCATATGTTATTATATTTGTGGGACATATATATTTGATACTGATATGTGTAATATGTATGATAATATTTGGTGTGTATGTGTACCTGCTGTCATGATTGAGCTGGTAACGAGTTATACGGTGAGACTAGTATTGATTACTGCGTACGGGATGAGTATGGCAGAATGACATAAAAAGAGTAACTCCAATGATGGAGATTGATATGATTCAGTTGATTGCTCAAAGATAGCAGATGATGATACCGAATGTCGTATCACAGATCACTGCTAGTGTTGATGCAAATGTGATCGCAAGATTGTAGATCGAGCAATCACATGAATGGGAATATTTCAATTCTTGGTGGTATTACTAAAAGTGATAATGTTCCACCGAATACTATTATGACTACAAGTATTAGTTATAAACTAAACATGAATAGTAGTCGTAATGAATTAGATCCGGTATGAGGGGTATGTTTGTTGGTTGTGTTAAGGAAATTATTAATAGTTGACTGATGGTAAAGGGAGGAATGGATTAGCGAGTGGATAGAAAAGATCGAAATGGTTAAGGATGTTGGTAAGAGTCTAGAACATTGTGTAGTAAAATATGCTATAGATATGTTGGTAGATTATGATGTATCGTGATGGAACACGATGGTACAAAATTATAATTAGAAAATTATTACTCAGATGATATGGTCAGAATTTAATATTCTTGTGCTAGAGTACTTTATTTCGAGTAATTAAGTTCAGAGATTGGAGACTGAGCTATGGAAGATAGAAATGTTGTGTGCTGATCACTTAGAACACGCTAATCGTTTGAAGGAATTGTCGTGCCTGGTAACATGGCTAATTACTCCTGAAACTAAGCGAAGTGAGCGCCATATTGGGGACTAACTCCATCGATAAGGAGTATAGTCAACCCTGTAAAATATACAACTTTTGGAAGGGTTGTGTCACAAGCCAACCTTGATATATTTGACTCTATGGGAAGCGGAATGGAAGGACGTTAGGTGAAACGTCGAGTGTTAAAGAAGAGAAATGATAAAGGATGAAGAATGTCGAGTGATAGTAAGCCACAGGTGTGGTAAAGATGGACGTAATGCCACAATTGTAGAACCAAGTGAAGCCATGTGAACCGACAACCCCAACCCATTCGTGTACAACCACTCCGAACCCAACAACTTCAATAACAATCCATCCAAAGAAATCAAATTATGCCAAACAGTTGTACTTGCTATGAATGTGGCAGTACAGAACGTTTCAAGAGAAATTGCCCAAAGTTAACCAAGGTGTCGTTGGAAGATGAACCTCATGACAAGCATCAACCTCTGATCAAGCAAGGAGCCGTGCTTTTGTGAGTAATCCGAATAAAGCACGTCATGATCCAAAGGTGGTACTAAGTATGTGGTAGTTTTAAATCAATAGGTTTCAGTGATATTTTTACGGTCGTCGATAGAAGTTAGTTCCTGTTAACCTCCCATCATTTGGAAAGATACCAATTAGTGAAACTATAGAACCCTATACTGTAGAATCGCTAACGGTAAATCCCTAATGGTTAACTAAATTGTTCGGAATTGTCCTATTATTCTGAACGATTAACCTTTCCTTATTGACCTACGACCAGTAAAGTAAAGAAGTTTTGACGTAATAGTAGCATGGATTGGCTAACTCAACATGAAGCTGAAATCAAATATGAAAAGAAGATGATTAGAAGATCTCCTTCGGACGATGAAGCGATTTGATACAGAGAAAAGTGTACGTATTATGTTACCACTCTAATCTCATCTTGAGATGTTATAATATTTACGATAAGAAGACGTGGTGTATTTAACAAACGCGATTGCCAAAGTAATTAAAAGAAAACATATAGAAGATATCCCGATGGTACGCGAATTTCCACAAGTTTTCCCAGAAGAACTTCCTGGAATACCGCCAACCCGACAGGTCGAATTCAGAATCGATTTAATACCTCAAGCTGGCCCTGTTGCTAAAGCATCTTACCGACTTGCACCAACTGAAATGCAAGAATTATTGGATAAGGTTTCATACGACCTAGTTAGTCACCATGGGGTGCACCAGTGTTGTTTGGGAAATGAAGGACGGAAGTGTTAGGATATGTATTGATTAGGGAGAATGGAATAAAGTGACGATCAGGAATAGGTATTCACTTCTTCGAAGTAAATGATCTATTTAACCAATTGCAAGGGGCGATTTATTTTTGGAAAATTGATCTTAGATATAGTTATCACCAAATGAAAAATCCAAGAGGAGGACGTTGCAACAACAGCGTTTCGGGCTCGTTACGGCCATTATGAATTCTTAGTTATGCCTCTCGGGCTAACAAATGCGCCGGCAGTGTTCATGGACCTCATGAACCGAGTCTATAAACTTTATTTTGATGAATTTGTCATAGCATTCATTGATGATATTTTGATATATGTGCAACGTAAAGAAGAGCATGAACGACGGTTAAGAAAATTGTGGAAGTGCTAAAGCAAGAGGAGCTATACGTGAAGTTTTCGAAATGTGATTTTGAATAAAGAAGGCATAATCCCTTGGTCATGTTGTAAAGCAACAAAGATTTCACAAAGATCCAAATAAGATAGAAACAATTAAAATTGTGCCAAGCGCCGATTTTAAGTCTCCCCGATGGAGATGATGGTTTTGTTGCGTATTGTGACGCATCGCGTAAAGGGTTAGGATGCGTGTTGACGTAGTATAATAAGGTTATAACCCATGCTTCCCGACAGTTAAAAGTACACGAGAAAAATTACACTACTCACGACTTAGAACTGGGAGCGGTTATCTTCGCACTTAAAATGTGGAGACATTATCTCTACGATACGAAGTGCACCATCTTCACCGATCATAAAAGTTTGCAGCACATATTCGATCAGAAAGAACGGAATATGAGGCAACGAAGATGGTTCGAGTTGTTAAACGATCATGACTGTGACATCCGTTATCACCCCGGCAAGGCTAACGTCGTAGCCGATGCCTTGAGTAGGAAAGATCGGGCTAAGCCATTGCGAGTGCGAGCACGGGGGATGATAGTCCAGTCGAACCTTTAGGACCTGATTCGAGTCGCTCAACGGGAGGCGTTGAAAGAGAAATAATTGGAAAAGGAGGGACTTTACGGCAATGAGAAGAATTTCGAACAGCGCGGGGACGAAATTCTCTACTTCAAAAATCGGGCTTGGATCCCGACCCTCCATGACCTTCGTGATTTAATCATGGACGAAGCGCATAGATCGAAATATTTCATACATCTGGGATCGGATTAGACTATTGATGATGCGAATATCTGAAAGGATCTTATTAATGGCTGAGTCGGAGAAAGATATGGATACGTATATTAGAGGATATTCGAGTTATGCGAGAGATAAGGCTGCACACCGAAAACCCTGGGGTACGCCGCAACGACAGAAAATTCGCCAATGATAGTGGGAATAAATTACCATGGATTTCGGGATGCAAATTCCCAAGACATATCAAAGGCATGAGGTAAATTGGGTAATCGCGGATCGATTAACCAATCCTCGCATTTCATCCCAAACCATGACGATTACCACAATGAATTCTTGCCCAAATTCCTGATGGTGAAATGGTATCTCGTCGTGGAGTACCATTTTCAATGATCTCAGATCGAAATAGTCATCCTACTTCCATTAGTGGAAGGCGGGGAAGGAAGCATCGAGAGCTTGAAGCTTTCTATGGGTGAAGTAATTATCACCAATTTGTAAATTGAAAATGGGCGTCAATCAAGCCATAAGATTTGAATTGATTCGAGAAACAACCAATCGGATTTATAATATTTAAGATGAGTTGAAAGCATCGCGAGATTGGCAAAGGATTTATGCCAACATTCATAGGAAACCATTGTCATTGGAAAGAGGTGACAAGGCATTTTTAAGGCATCACCTTAGAGAGGTGATATGAGGTTTGCCAAAACCGAAAATAGCTCCTTAATATATTGGGCCTCATGAGACTATCTCCATGATTGGTCACTTAGTTTATTGATTAAAGTATTCCAGGGGCTAAGTACTATACATAATGTTTTGCCATGTATACGGATTGAAAAGTGCCTAAGCGATGAGGCAACGAAAGTACTAGTAATAGAGGTACTCATAGAAGACATGCTTGATATCATAAATAATTCCTTAGAGATAATAGACGGGAAAACTAAACAGTTTGGACACACCAAGCTTTATTGATTAAGATTAAGTGGAATTCACAGCGAGGACAAGATTATACCTGGTAACGCGAGGGTGTGTTCTGAAGGAAAAACCCCCACCCTTCCCTCGGAAAGGGATGGGGAGCGTGTAAAATTTCGAGGACGAAATTTCTTAACGGGGGGAGAATGTAACGATTCCGACGAAACCCGGTATACCCTAACCGGTAGACAATAGTTACGTCATATTTAATGTCGGGTACATGAGTTACCATAGTAACTATACGAGAATACAGGGTTCACTGTATTAATTGTGCGTGAATAAATAATTTATCGCATTGAATATGTGATTAATCGATTGATGGTTATTGAAACCCGAACGAATCGAGGGTTCAATTATAGACGAGATATATGATATTTAGTGATTTTACGAAGCATTAATGCTTCAGGATAAGTAAAGTACGGCACAGAAAAAGAATTTCGATTTAATGGTACGACGGTACATTAAACGAAACCTTTAATACCAAACCGAGCAAGAGACAATCGATCAAGCCGAAAAAGATGCGCGATAATTAATAATATGATGTTTTGAGTTAATAAATGTCATGGTTTAAGTTTTTAAAGTTTTTAAATCGGTTTTATATAAATTTCATTTTTAAGCCGAAAAACGACCATTTTAGCCTCGTTTTAAGTCGAATTAAACGTTTAACCGAAAAACGAACTGAACCAGATTATCCAAAACATTATCCAGATTTCGGAAATCGGAATATGTGGCTAGAAATGAAGAGGTGGGTCCCACCCCACCCCTCCCTTTAGTCCGATCGGACTACTTGTCCACAAAACACTACATTTCATTTTTTTACAAACACAATCCAACAAACCTTTAATTCTCTCAAGATCTTGAATCAAAAACCGACAATTCTAGCAAGAAAAACCGAGGTAAAATCGTGTTATTTACGTGTTCATATTCGTTTCTTGAGTTTTCTTTCAAGAAAATGAGGTTTCCAAGTGAAAAAGGGTGAAAACCCGAGATGGAACCGATTCTTACACGATCAAGTGATGTATACGGGTTATACAAGGGATCTTGGTCCAAGAAATGAGTTAAACGAATCAAAAACGAATATTTACGGTTAAATCTTTGTTTTAGTATCATAACCGTAACCATGAAAGAAATGGCTTGATCGTGAGTGTAACTTGCTTGGTTTTGTGGTATGTTGTTTGTAGGCTCTGTATTTAGTGGTAGATAAGGCGGAAAGACGAGTTTGTAGCTTGTAGTGGCGGAAAACGAAAGGTATATTCGGTTATGTTCGGTTTTGGGCAATTTGGACAGATTGTTGATGCTTTAGAGTTAGGTCATGAAATTTTACAGGGATGTTCTACACATGAAAACAAGAGTTCTGTGAATTTTTGGTAATTTTTGGATAAAGGATGAATATTTGGTGAATTTAATTCTCGGTTTTGGCCAAAAATGGTGAAAAATATTTAAATATCATGAAAAATTCTGGAAAATTGCAGATAAGCTTTTTATATCATATATAAGTCACACACAAAATTTGAGGTCAGTTGGAGAAGTCTAAGTAGGCTTTTCGGTTAAACGAGTTCTAGGGATTCTAGCTCGGTTTTAGTGAAAATGGCATGTAAAAGGGGATTTTGGTTCTGGAAAAAATTACAGGGGACTATGTGGATGGCAGGGGACATCCAGGAAAAATTTGGGATTTTTCTAAGATCGATTGGTATTTACGACATATTTAGTGTTTAAATGGTGTTTAAAAATAGATAAATAAATTTTAAATATAGAAATTAATTCTGGAAATATTTTTATAAAATTCCCCACTGTTAAAAAGCGATTTGTGCAAAATTTCAAGATCCGAGAGTAAACGGATAAGTATTTGTGCTAATTATCAAACTTTTAAAGTTAAAACGCGTAAACCGGTGAAGTTCGCTTAAGCGAGCTGACTGGTGTATAAAAACCTTAAAAATGGACGATTTTCATATAATTGAGTTAAACAAGTAAAAATGAATCATCCGAAAATAATTCGGATGATTTGGGTATTTTTAACCGATTTAACAGTTTCCGGTACGCCAAAGACGGAAACGGGTCCCGAGGTCAATCGGGGCGTCTAAACCGAGTACTAATTTCACCACTTTAATTAAATTATCAGTCAACAACGATTTTCGGGTCGTGTGTGACCAAACTCATTTTGAAACATAAAATTTGATAACCGTGCTAGGCACCAAAAACGGGAAAAACAAGCTATTAGAAGATTTGACTGTTAAACTCTAAACGACATCACAATCTGAGTCCGGAAAAGTGTTTCTGGGTTAACCTTGCCCCCAGAACGGGTACAGTGCTGGGTTAACAGTGTCCCCAGATGTACCGGTTGATACGATTAAAGTTATATTAATATTGAGTGTATAGTAATGATCGTAGGGATCATATTACAGATTGGACGGGTTAACTGATATTGATTGTTGTTACCTGCTTGCATGTGCTAAGGTGAGTTTCACGAGCCCCTTTTTTTTCTGAATTGTTTCAAATGTTTTCCCGGGGCGGAAGCATGTTACTACTGAAATATTTAAGTACATACTGAACGCATGGATTTGCGTGGATTTTACTGAACGCATGGATTTGCGTGGATTTATATATATTGTTTATTGTACGGGAATCGTACGGAAATGTACTAAGATGGTAATTGTCTGAGTTGTTAATATTGTAAGGTCCCGCAACAGTGTTCTGGGTTAACAGTGTCCCCAGAGGTTATTAGAAGTGTTCTGGGTTAACAGTGTCCCCAGAGATTATTGGAAGTGTTCTGGGTTAACAGTGTCCCCAGAGATTATTGGAAGTGTTCTGGGTTAACAGTGTCCCTAGAGGTTATTGGAAGTGTTCTGGGTTAACAGAGGTTCACTTGTGGGCTCAGCATAATTACATCGATAATATTATATTTTGATAATGATATATCATGGTTTACTAAAATTGTGAAACTCACCAACTATTCGTAGTTGACCCGTTTTCTCACATGCTTTTCAGGTACAATTTAGATGAAGTGATTGCTTACGTGCTAAGTGCTTGATGTGTGTAAGATTTGTGTGCGGGATGTTAGGATACATTATAACAGATAGAATTATGAATCGTATTGTATGATGTGTGTATCACCTAGACGGTAATGAAAGATGAGATAATGTAATTTTGAAGTATATTAATGCATTCAGTTTTCTTTATAAACAATGTGGTTGATATCAGACGAGTCTGTCGCACCCCGTTTACGTTTCCGCTGCAGTCCCGGGGTGTTACAATCTGAGTATTATCTGGCAATTTTAGGCTACTGCTGAGTATGTTAAGGTGGAGAATCATATTCAAGCCACAATTAATCAAACTCCTATTACAATTGATGTTGAACTAATAAGGAGAGTGCTTCGGTTTGGTGACAACGATAATAACCCAAGTGAGTTTGAAAAGAGATTGATCAAGGGTTTATTTACACGTGTTCGTTATGCTAGAGATGTCGAAGAGTCCATGCTTAACAAGAATGGCTTGTGCCCTCCTTACAAGTATCTTTTACACATACTGATTCATTGCATGAGTGGTCGTAAAGGTGGATTTGATGAATGTCGCAGTAGTTTACAATCGGCATTTGTGGCACTCATTCTCAACAAACCATTCAACTTCTCGGAAATGGTCTTTGATCATTTGAAAGAACAAGTCCAGCAAACGACTCAGTCGAAGAAGTTTTTAATGTATCCTCGATTCTTGCAGTTAATAATTCAAGATTTGGTACCAAACTTGGTTATTGATCATACTTCGGTGGATAATGTTCTCCCTTTGGAACACATGACGGCTGACACTGTACGACGAATGAATATTACCGTAAGCAGATGCCATGAGATAAATGTATGATTGGTCATATAATTAATCCGAATTATGTATGTCCTCCTAATGAACGCTGGATCCATGACGGCTCGGATTCCGAGCGTGAAGGGGGAGAAGGTGGGAACGATGATGATGATAATAATGATGGAGATGGTGGGAATGGTGGAGCTGGTGATGACGCTTTTCAAGAGCAACAAGATGCGGTAAATGCTGCGTTAGCTGCCACCATTGCAGCTCAACAAAAACGAAAGAGAAAAGGGAAAGCGGTGGCAGCTGGAGAACCATCGAAAAAAAGACGTGTGTCAGCTGGGGCTGGGGTAATTATTGGTGTTCCACCACCTCGTCAATCAATGCCTCAACGCTCGGTAGTGCCGCTTACTACTAGCACTCTGATGCTTACATTGACAACGACGTTGGTGTCTCATGAAAGGCTTGGTTTAATTCCACAAATGGCTTTATCTGAAATACCAAGGCCTCCTGCTACATTGTCTACTGTTCCTCCAACACCATCCATGAGGCCTCCCCTTCCTCCTCCTCCTCCCAGTGATGTCTCTTTTATGATAATTACTCGACCTCAAGGTTCAATTCAACCAGTTCATCCATCTCTATACAACTTGCCACCAAACCGTCAAACTGATATGCTGTTGAATCATCTTCACCTGTACGAAAATCAAATGTCTGCCGACCGTCAGAACCAAGAACGTCTTATGTAAAATCAAAGACAGATGATGAGTTATATTTCTTTTTGCCAAAAAGAGACTAAAGCGTTGCGTGCGATTGTTGAGTCTCAGGGGGTGAAAATGAAGGAACAAGAGGAGTTAATCTTGCAGTTGACTTGCTAAGAGGATGCCTTAAAGAAACTCAAGAATGATGATCAAGATCCTGACGAGTCTGGCGCAGGAGGTGAGCCTAAACAAACGCACGGCTCATCTTCCGGTGCTGGTACAAGTGGCGGTGAGGACTCGGGTAAACAGATCATTGTTCATCAAGATTACACTGAGGCTAAGCCTTTGGATAGAATTGAAGCTGACACGGTAATTTTTATTGATGGTTCAGGAGTTGTGAAGAGTATGGTGAATAGGGATGAGATCGAGGTGGGTGAGTTTGTTGTTAGGTCTCTGACGCGGGAGCAGATTTCCATACTGCTTGGGTTGAATGACGAACAACTGACCGTGTTAGAGACTGAGCTTAATGTCGAAGTGGTGAATGAGGAAGGTATAGAAGATGATCCGTCTATTTAGATGAATACGGATTTTATTTATGAAGACGAGGATGTTGAGATGGAAGATGTAACTGCTGAGGAGTATCCGGACCTGTTTCAACACACAAACGTTGATCAAGGCGCTCCGGTATTTGATGAACAAACGGTTAAAGTTGCTGAGGATGAGTTGGTAAAGGCATCCAAGGGTAAACAGGAAGGTGATGCAGTATTCAAATCACTTGAAGTCATATCCGATGATGATATTGCTAAGTGGTTCAGCTACAAAGCGGCGGGTAAGATTATCAAGGCGTATAGATATGTTGATCAGGAAGGAAAAGATGTAGTTGTAGCTTGGGTCAAAGCAAACCAAGTGACCTCCTTCAAGACTGTTTCCAAGGTACATGGTGATATTGTCTCATGGCTTTATGATTCTGAGCTTAAAGTATGTATAATTAAATGGGAGAAGGGGATCCAGTACTACGAAACGATAATGGACGTTCTGACATTGTCGCGGTGGGATGTTCGTACCCTCGCGCGTCGTCCATTCATCAATCGTGGTGGTCACCAGACAGCTGAGTTGTTTCATCAACACTTACTGTTTGAGGTCAATCATGGCTTCAAGTTCTTCAAGCCTCAGGTCCCGAGACGTAAACGTATTGATGAGATTGATCCAAGGACTAGCTGGAGGAAACTTGTTCTTAAGGTAAAGCCGCCAAAGACGATGAAGCGGGTACCTGTGAAGACGATGCCCCAACAGATGCATCTCTCGTTTGATCGCTGGTACTACGATAATCGTACTAGCGAGGCTGTCATTTTACTTGGTAAAGGACTGAAGACTGAGTTTATCAAGATTATCGACCCGATGTGGTTGGTTAATTTATCTGAAACAGACAATGACGTGCTACACAAGAAACAGATTCTGATCGAGCGCAATGAAGACTACGACCTGGCTATGCAATTCCAAGGCGTTGTGCGTGTTTCTCATGAAAATGGAATTCATTGTTGCAGAGACTGGCAGTCCAAGCGTTTCAAGTAACTTAAAGACAAAGAGCTCAAGACAAGGGGGTGTCTGTTAGTGCACGGTTTTGCGTCTTGAGTCTTTGTAATTATATTTAACGTATTTGTCGTTTTGTTTAATATAATAAACAATTAAGTTATTCTCTAGTCCGTTATACGTAATGTCTAGTTCGCTAAGGTTGTTTAGCGAACTAAGACTTAAGCTTATTCCCTCATGATTCGTTAGGGGATGTTAACGAATCAGGGGTGATTCGTTAAGATATTTAAGTTATTTATGTATGTAATGAAGTAGTGTCTGGTTCGCTAGGGAATGTTAGCGAACCAGACCTATCTTCTATATATAGTGAACACTGTTCACGTTTAATTTAAGTTTTGGGAGATATTTAACGAAACCCTGTCCAAACTCTCTCTCGATCTTCATCCTAATATTATACAACTACTAATACGTATATACTGATAATACATATACACATATAACACTTAATCAAACGTAATTATGAGCTAGATCTATATTAAGGTATTAGTCAGATTAACGCAGATCTGAGATCTGTTATTGTTATTGGATTGATTCACTATGGGTTCCAACAACAACCATATCGAATCTCAAAACCCGTCATAAATATTAGTACTTCGCTATGATTATATTTAATTCTTGTTATCAAGATCTAGGTATACTTGTCGGTGAATCTCGAGGAGCTTGATTGTTTTCATCCTAGCTTTTTCTTTTATTATCTCGCCCTCGTTTATCCTACTCATTAAAGGTAAGTAAATTCACATACCCCTTTTTACCGCTTTACAATTTTGGGGGCGTTATGCGTTCAAAATCAACTTATTGTTTTCACTACAATTCCGTTATATGCATAATTGTAATTGCTCAATTAGTTGTTATGTGCGAATATGACTATGTGTTTACTTTATGTTGGTTGATACCTCATCCTCATCCTCATCCTCATTAGTATGATCATACGCCGTCGGAGTAAACCGTTATCAATGCGATTCTGTTAAAAAGACAACTTTTATTTATTGTTTACTAGTTGTAGTAATTTACGATTATTGCATGGAATTGTCCTTTTATTATTATATATACTCAAAATCTGTGGTTTACTTTCTCAACTTTATGTTGACAAAAATATATATTTTCACGCATGACGCAAGTAGCTTTATCGGGTGAATCAAATACTGGAAGTTAGATGATACCTTAGGTTTCTTGATGAATGAAGAACACTTTTGTTTTAAGTTATTTATGATTTGAATTATTGATTTTTAACGGTATTTTTAAGACAATTTTTGTGCTTTTGAAATTTGATATATGAATGAATAATTTAAATATTGACACGTGTATTTTACTTAGTATCTTCTGAGCTATGATACAATCAATGTCGCGCCCCGGCATGTTCCGCCGTAGGTTGGGGTGTGACACTAACGCTAGTAACTCCGTCTCGGTTGTGGTATAATTCAATTGAGCATCCGAGAGGGTTTTACTCACGCAGTATATAGCAACGGGTTTCTTTTCAACCCGTTGACCCAAAACAGCCCCAACCGCATAATCACTATGTCACACCTCCCAGCCTACGGCAAAGGCGTATGACTCGTAGTTGGTACTTGCTTTTGTAAATAGATAAGATATGGTCTATTATCAGAATTTAGCATGGATAAAATATTAATATTTACATATAATCATAACACGAGATTATAAAAATACACATTTAATGTTTACAAAAGATTCATTGTTTATTAAAAACAACCACTCATATTTAATATTAAAAAAATTAATCTAAGCCATCAGATCGCTTAATGGCTACTTCGTTCCCCAAGCATCTATTCTTCATGACATGTAAAACAATTTTAAAAAAATGCGTCAGCAACACATGCAGGTGAATAAGCTGACGCAAAAAAATTATTTACTTAATTACCCCTCGAGACATAACTTAGGTCTCGGCCCATCGTGGCTTAGTAATAATAGGTTAAAAACTAAAACACAATTACAAACGTATGCTCAACTCGGAACCTCTCAGCAAACATCACAGCGTTCGAGATTACTTAGCTACCATCAGTATAAACGTGATTACCCTATCTTGGACATTACTTAGTCCGACCCGTCATGGTGGAGGCATAACCAAGTGTGGCACGACGTGCCCACCGTCTAACCGCATATGAAAGGATCCATACATACGTACACGACAGCCTAATGGCCAGCGACTACTTTTGGTCATAACGCTTTAGAGATACGTAATATCACGTAATTTATTCAATATGACTCGATTAAACTAGTTTATCAAAGTTTGGGGCGTAATTCACTTTTTATTTCTTTATCAGTTTCACTTCACTGATTAGCTTTATCTTTCTTATTACCTCGGACCTATAGTACGAGTATAACTGCTTGTAACTACTAGATCAATGATCTAGCTTTAGACCTTTAGTCTTATTCGCGTATTCTTTACCTTGAACACCCTTTTATTTCTTAACATATTCGAACCTTGATTTCAATTGTTTATTATTTCGAACACTACGTTTATTCTTTTCGAAGAAACGTATACTGTTATTTCTTATTTATTAAGAAACTTTTTTTATTTTAATAAAATCTTTGTTATCAAATAAAAAATGTCATTTATTATATTAATAATTCTTATTCTCACAAAATCACTTTATAATTTCGATTCTACTTTCAAGGTATCGAGTATACCCTCGACTAGGGTCTAAGCCAATTTTATAATATAATAATATTTTCATACGGACAGACGCCCTACCTTGATTGGCTTAGTAATCACCTAGACTTTTGGTAGTACTTCCGCACTTGCACATTTATCGAGGTATTCTTGATCAACTTTATTTAGCACGCAATTTGAGAAAATGTAAGGTGGTCATCGGGCCGCGCACGTACTTCGAGGAATCATTTGTTGTCAGGATATGTCGGCACGCACTTCGAGGAGGCGTCATTTTGGGAAAGGTTTACGAGGATAGTATTAGCGGGTCGAGGCACGAGAACTTAGGTAGAGAAAGTATTCTAGAGAGAGATGGTTGGGGATGGTGAAATGAGAGGGCTTGATGCCCTATTTATAGAGTTGATCAGCCGACCCATCGCTTGTACGCACTGGATCTTGAAATGGATCCATCACGTATTGCGATGGATCTGGCGGCATATTTATGAATAGTGTATTCCATCGAGGTACACGATGAAATATTGGCTTGCCATCGCGTATCGCGAAGCCGCCCAATAGTCGTGCATTATCATCACTAGCTGTGCCACGGGTGCCACGTGGGGACACGTGGTGTGACACGCGCCACAAGTTGTTAGACCATGTCATCACGGTACGCAATGACATGTTGATTTTGGGTGATCGCGTATCGTGACACCGCCCATCCTAGGGTTTTGTGACATACCCATCGCGATACGTGATGGGTTGTCTTATGATCCACCATCACGTATCGCAATGGATCAAGAAATCAAAAATTTTTCAGTTTTGTCCTTATACTTTGAATATTTGACATTTTTTGATCGAAACTTTCAGGATGTTACATCCTCCCCACCTTGGAATGAATCTCGTCCACGAGATTCGCTTTCTAGAATAAATGGGGGTATTTCTTTCTCATTTCAGAATCTAATTCCCACGTAAACTCTGGGCCTCTTCGAGAGTCCCATCTTATTTTTACCAACCTTAGCTTACGCCTCTTAAGCTTCTTAATTTTAAAATCTTCAATTTGTAGAGGTCATTCTACAAACTTGAGATTCTCATTTATTTCAACGTCTCTTAAGGGCATAGTTAATGTTTTATCGACCAGACATTTACGTAGGTTAGAAACATGGAATAGATCGTGTATCCCTGTCATTTCTTCGGGTAAACGTTGGCGATAAGCGACAGTACCGATCCATCCGAGTACTTGGAATGGTCCCACGAAACGTGGACTTAACTTTCCTTTCTTACCGAAGCGAACAACACCTTTCCAAGGTGAAACCTTCAATAGAAATTTATCGCCTACATTGAATTATAACGGTTTACGACAGATATCAGTGTAACTCCTTTGTCCGTCTCACGCCGTTTTGAGTTGCTCACGGATTTGCAATACTTTTTTCGTGGTTTCTTGGACTATTTCGCGTCCAGATATTTGATTGTCTCCGGCTTCAGATCATCATTTCGGCGTTCTACATTTTCATCCATATAACGCTTCGAACGGTGCGACTTGAATCCTTATGTGATAACTATTATTATACGAAAATTCCATTAGGGGAAGATGGTCATCCCAACTTCTACCTATATCGATTACACAAGCGCGGAGCATATCCTCAAGCATTTGAATTGTTCTTTTGCTATGTCCGTCAGTTTGCGGATGATAAGCAGTGCTAAGGTTTATTTGGGTTCTAACGCTTGTTGAAAACTGTCCCAAAAATGAGACGTGAATCGACTATCTCGATCATAAATGATAGATAGAGGCACACCATGCAATGCAACAATGTTGTTTACATAAATTCGCGCCAATCTATCCATCAAATTCGTGTCTTTGATAGGTATAAAATGAGCGGATTTGGTTAACCAATCGACGATAACCCAAATCGCATTATGTTCTCATTTGGTTTACGGTAGTTTCATAATGAAATCCATTGTTATCATCTCTCACTTCCAAACGGGAAGTTTGGGTTGCTGAAGCAATCACGAGGGCTTATGATGTTCGGCTTTGACTTTTAAACATGTCAAACATTTTGCTACATGCAAAGTGATATCCTTTTTCATTCCATTCCACCAGTAGTTCGGCTTAAGATTTTGATGCATTTTGTCACTACCAGTGTAACGATTCCGACGAAACCATGTATACCCTAACCGGTAGACGTTAGTTACGTCATATGTAATGTCGGGTACATGAGTTACCATGGTAATTATACGAGAATACATGGTTCATTGTATTGATTGTATGTGAATATATAATTCATCGTATTGAATATGCGATTAATCGATCGATAGTTATTGAAACCCGAACGAATCGAGGGTTCAATTATAGACGAGATATATGATATTTAGTGATTATACGAAGCATTAATGCTTCGGGATAAGTGAATTAAGGCACATAAAAAGATTTTCGATTTAATGGTACGTCGGTACATTAAACGAAACCTTTAATACCAAACCAAGCAAGAGACAATCGATCAAGCCGAAAAAGATGCGAAATTATTAATAATATGATGTTTTAAGTTAACGAAAGTCATGGTTTGAGTTTTTAAAGTTCTTAATTCGGTTTTATATAAATTTCATTTTTTAGCCGAAAAACGACCGTTTTAGCCTCGTTTTAAGCCGAATTAAACATTTAACCGAAAAACGAACTGAACCAGATTATCCAAAACATTATCCGGATTACGAGAATCCAAACATGTGGCCTAAAATGAAGAGGTGGGTCCCACCCCACCCCTCCAAGAGACCGATCGGACCACCACCCCCACAAACCCACTTCATTTTTCTTTTTTCACACAAACTCATCCAACAATCTCCAATCCTCTCAAGATCATGGTCCAAAACCGAGAGTTTTTAGCAAGAAAACAAGGTAAATAAGCGAGTTAATCACGTTTCCATCTTCGTTTCTTGAGTTTATTTGCAAGAAAATGAGGTTTCAAAGATGAAAACCGATTCTTGCATGATCAAGTGATGTATATGGGTTATACAAGGGATCTTGGTCCAAGAAAGGGGTTAAACGAACCAAGAACGAATTTTTACGGTTTAAATCTTTGTTTTTGTATCATAACCGTAACCATGAAAGAAATGGCTTGATCGTGAGTGTGACTTGCTTGGTATTGTGGTATGTTGTTTGTAGGCTCTGTGTTTAGTGGTAGATAAGGCGGAAAGACGAGTTTGTAGCTTGTAGTGGCGGAAAACGAAAGGTATATTCGGTTTATGTTCGGTGTATGTGTTTTGGGACAGATTGTTGATGGTTTAGAGTTAGGTCATGAAATTTTACAGGGATGTTCTACACATAAAAATAAGAGTTCTGTGAATTTTTGGACAAAGGATGAATATTTGGTGAATTTAATGCTCGGTTTTGGCCAAAAATGGTGAAAAATAGTTAAATATCATGAAAAATTCTGAAAAATTGCAGATAAGCTTTTTATATCATGTATAAGTCACACAAAAAATTTGAGGTCAGTTGGAGAAGTCTAAGTAGGCTTTTCGGTTAAACGAGTTCTAGGGATTCTAGCTCGGTTTTAGTGAAAATGGCATGTAAAAGGGGATTTTGGTTCTGGAAAAAATTACAGGGGGCTATGTGGATGGCAGGGGACATCCAGGAAAAATTTGGGATTTTTCTAAGATCGTTTGGTATTTACGACATGTTTAGTGTTTAAATGGTGTTTAAAAATAGATAAATAAATTTTAAATATAGAAATTAATTCTGGAAATATTTTTATAAAATTCCCCACTGTTAAAAAGCGATTTGTGCAAAATTTCAAGATCCGAGAGTAAACGGATAAGTATTTGCGCTAATTATCAAACTTTTAAAGTTAAAACGCGTAAACCGGTGAAGTTCGCTTAAGCGAGCTGACTGGTGTATAAAAACCTTAAAAATGGACTATTTTCATATAATTGAGTTAAACAAGTAAAAATGAATCATCCAAAAATAATTCGGATGATTTGGGTATTTTTAACCGATTTAACAGTTTCCGGTACGCCAAAGACGGAAACGGGTCCCGAGGTCAATCGGGGCGTCTAAACCGAGTACTAATTTCACCACTTTAATTAAATTATCAGTCAACAACGATTTTCGGGTCGTGTGTGACCAAACTCATTTTGAAACATAAAATTTGATAACCGTGCTAGGCACGCAAAACGGGGAAAACAAGCTATTATAAGATTTGACTGTTGAACTCTAAACGACATCACAATCTGAGTCTGGAAAAGTGTTTCTGGGTTAACCTTGCCCCCAGAACGGGTACAGTGCTGGGTTAACAGTGTCCCCAGATGTACCGGTTAACCTGGTTAAAGTTATATTAATAATGAGTGTATAGTAACGATCGTAGGGATCATATTACGGATTGGACGTGTTAACTGATAATGATTGTGGTTACCTGCTTGCATGTGCTAAGGTGAGTTTCACGAGCCCCTTTTTTCTGAATTGTTTTAAATGTTTTCCCGGGGCGGAAGCATGTTACTACTGAAATATTTAAGTACATACTGTACGCATGGATTTGCGTGGATTTTACTGAACGCATGGATTTGCGTGGATTTATATATATTGTTTATTGTACGGGAATCGTACGGAAATGTACTAAGATGGTAATTGTCTGAGTTGTTAATATTGTAAGGTCCCGCAACAGTGTTCTGGGTTAACAGTGTCCCCACATGTCATTGGAAGTGTTCTGGGTTAACAGTGTCCCCAGAGGTTATTGGAAGTGTTCTGGGTTAACAGTGTCCCCAGAGGTTATTGGAAGTGTTCTGGGTTAATAGTGTCCCCAGAGGTTATTGGAAGTGTTCTGGGTTAACAGAGGTTTCACTTGTGGGCTCAACATAATTACACAGATAATATTATATTATGATATGGATTTATCAAGGTTTACTAAAATTGTGAAACTCACAAACTATTCGTAGTTGACCCGTTTTCTCACATGCTTTTCAGGTACAACTAAGATAAGGTGATTGCTTACGTGCTAAATGCTTGATGTGTGTAAGATTTGCGTGCGGGATGTTAGGATACACTATAACAAATAGAGTTATGTATCGTATGGTATGATGTGTGTATCACCTAGACGGTAATGAAACACGAGATAATGTAATTTTGAAGTATATTAATGCATTCAGTTTTCTTTATAAACAATGTGGTTGATATCAGATGAGTCTGTCGCACCCCGTTTACGTTTCCGCTGCGGTTGCGGGGTGTTACAACCAGGGTGCATCATGTATTTGGATTTATGAGCTTCGCTCATTATCTTTTCTCGTAATTCTCCGACGATTGGTACCCAAATCCTATTTCCAAGTCTAAGTATACTGTCGTCTCCTTTAACTAATGATTCAATGGTACCCTTACGCTTTTCATCCGAAAATTTGTTTTCTTCAATTGCTTGGTGTTGGGCTAATTTGATTTATTCGACTAAATATACTTGGAGTTCTAATCTTAATGCTCGAATTCTTCTAGGTTTCTCATTTTCTTTACGACTTAGGGCGTCAGCCACGACGTTGGCTTTTCCCTCGTGATAACTGATTTTGCAGTCGTAATCGTTTAATGTTTCCATCCATATCCTTTAACGCATGTTAAGTTCTTTCTGTTCAAAGTTTTGTTTCAAACTTTTGTGATCAGTGTACACAACAAATTTTACTACATAGAGTTAATGCCACCATAACTATAAGGCAAAGATTATGACACCTAACTCTAGATCATGAGTTGTGTAGTTCTTTTCGTGTACCTTGAGTTGTCGAGAAGCGTAAGCGATCACTTTCCTTCGTTGCATTAGTAAGCAACCCAAAACGGAATAGGACGCGTCCCTAAAGACAACGAAATCCTCCGTACCTTCTGGCAAGGCTAGTATAGGCGCGTTGGTGAGTTTTTGTTTAAGCAAATCGAACGCTTCTTGTTGTTTGGTTCTCCATTCATACTTGACATTCTTATAGGTAAACGAGGTTAGAGGAACGGCTATACAGGAGAAATTTTTGACAAATCTTCGATAGTAACCGGCCAAACCTAAGAAACTTTGGATTTCAATTGGCGATTCTGGAATCTCCCATTTTGAGATAGCTTCGATTTTTGTAGGATCTACTTGATTCTGTTCACATTGATGATGTGTCCAAGAAATTATACTTCGTGAAGCCAAAATTTACATTTCGAGAACTTGGCGTACAACTTCTCGTTCCTAAGTAAGTTAAGCAAGATTCGAAGATGCACTTCGTGCTCTTCCTTTAACTTAGAGTACAGAAGTATATCGTCGATGAATACAACTGCAAATTTATCCAATAAGGTTTACAGATTTGGTTCATCGCATCCATGAACGCGGTTGGGGAATTAGTGAGACCGAATGGCATGAACATGAACTCATAATGTTCATACCTTGTTCGGAAGGCTGTCTTCGGGATATCTTTGGCTTGGACTTTTAATTGGTGATAACCCGGACATAAATCTATTTTCGAGAAATAACTTGCTCCTTGTAATTGATCGAATAGGTCATTAATTCGAGGTAGCGAGTATCGTTCCTTAATAGTTACTTTGTTCAAAGCTCGATAATCGATGCATATCCGCATCGATCCAACCATCTTTTTGGCGAAAATAATTGGTGCTCCCCATGGTGATGAACTTGGGCGGATGAATCCTTTCTCGAGTAGCTCGTCTAACTGCTTCTTTAATTCTTTCATTTCGTCGGCGCTAAACGATACGGGTCTTTGGCTATTGGAGCGGTTCTAGGCATGAGGTCTATTCTGAATTCAACTTCTTGATCGGGCGGAATACCTGGCAACTCGTCGGAAAAAACGTCAGAAATTTCTAAGAAAATAGGCACATCCTTTATCCCCTTCGGTTTCGATTCTTAAGTGATGTAGGACATGAATCCTAAACATCCTTGGATTAAACACTTTTTAGCTCTAATCATGGAGATTATGCTAACTTGGCCCACGTTTTTGTCCCCTTCAATTCGAATGGTTCGATTGTCCGAGGATCGAAGTTCTATGGTCTTGCTATTGCAAATGATACGGGCATGATTATCAGATAACCAGTTCATACCAAGTACTATATCAAAACCAACAAGAGTCATAGGTAACAATTGGATGGGTAAAACATAAGCGGCTAACAAGATTTTTCCGTTTTCTATGGCCTCAGAAATTTTAACTACCTCACCATTTGCGGTTTCAACGCTTAAAGTTTTATTTAATTTGTTTAGAGTTTCGTTTAATAGACTACAAAAGCTATAATCTATAAAACTTAAATTGGCACCTGAATCAAATAAAACTCCAGCATAAGTGCTGTTAACTAAGAACAAACCGCTTTCTTGGTATCGAGGAAAAAAACCCTAGAATTCCCCTTTTTCGGCTTGTTCTTCTGGCATCTTCCTCCCGCACCACCAGTAGAGGGTTGTTTCTTGGGGCATTCAAAGCTAAGATGGTCCGTTTCCTTGCAATGGCAGCAAGTCATCGACTTTTTCCAGCAATCGGCCGTTGCATGTCCTGTTTGTGACATGAGTCACAAACTGCTGAAGTGGACGAAGCGAAGTGGCAATGACCTTTGTGGTACTTCATACAAATCTTGAATCGTGTGTAGCTGGAGTTGGATCCACCTTTTCGTTGCTCTACACATTTGCCCTTGAATCGGACGCTTCCTTTTCCTTTGTTGTCAATTGTTGGCACCACCTTCTTATCTTCTTCTTTATTCTGGATGAGGCCATTCATGATATAATTAGCCAATTCCATGGCATAGTCGATGATTTGCGACAAGTGTGACCTCACCATAACGCGAATTTCTCGCGGAAGACCCCAAATTGTAAGGCCCCGATCCCGGTGCCCTAATTTGACGTTGGATTTACTCATAAACACAGTTCTTAAATGTCAGAGTTAATTAAAACTTTCGCGAAATAAATAAAACTTCAATCATTTGTTACAATCATTCGAACTTGTCTTTAAAAACATAACATAAAACATCTTATTTTACATGATGACAAATAATTCTGCAGATGCCAGCTTCTTCAGATCCTGCCATGTGTCTCCCACAAGCTAACTACTTCAGTCTATTAACATGTGTGCATACTAAAAGTCAGCTACGCTGAGTGAGTTCTAAATAAAACAGGTAACATACAATACATTCACATATTTACTCATACGTATCCGTAGATACATAATACTTACTTAACTTGCTTATCTTTCTTTTGTAAATACGTAAGTAGATACTTTATTTCTTTCTTTCTTTCATTCTTTCTTTATTTCTTTCATACTTTCAAATTTTATCTTGCTTTAGATACATAATAATACATTTTAAAGAGCCTTTCGCCCTATGACCTCACATATATTATTAGGGTCTACCACCCTCCTTCACAGATATTATTAGGGTTTGCCACCCTCCTTCACAGATATTATTAGGGTCTGCCACCTTCTTACCTTCAATTCATACATACCTTCCTTTTCGTTTATACTTTCATACATACTCTTAATCTTTTCTACATCATTCATAATCATACATACATCATTCATAGACATTCATACATCATACATATATCATTCATAAACATATACAAAGCATACACTTACCACTTAAGGTAAGTGTATTAACTAATCACATCTAGTATGCACACAGCCCCGAAAACATAACAAGGAAGTGGGGCTAGAAACTCATTTGAGCTCGGTTCCTTTCCGAGTAATGGTAACTCTTCTCTTTAACTGGGTGCGGATAACTGTATGGTGGTCGTCGGTCCGTGCACTTACTTCGAGAAACCGTTGGTTGTCAGGATTTGTTGGAACACACTTCGAGGAGGCGTCGGTTTTGGGCACGGTTTATGAGGATAGTATTATCGGGTCGAGGCACGAAAACTGAGGAAGAGAGAATATTCTAGAGATGGATTGAAGCCCCATTTATACTTTATAGAGCTGATCAGCCGACCCATCACGGTATGCAATGGGTCTTGAAATGGATTCATCGCGTATCGCGATGGATCTGGAGGTATATTTATGAATATTATATTTCATCGAGTTACGCGATGAAATATTGGCTGGCCATCGCGTATTGCGATGCCGCCCAATAGCAGTGCATTATCATCACTAGCTTTGTCACATGTGCCACGTAGCCTAACACGTGGGAACATGTGGCGTGACACACGTCGCAAGAAGTCAGAGCACGTCATCACAGTACGTAATGACATGTTGGTTTTGGGTGATCGCGTATCACGACACCGCCCATCCTGGGGTTTTGTGTCATACCCATTGCGATACGCGATGGGCTGTCTTCTGATCCATCACGTATCGCGATGGGTCAAGAAATCAAAAAATTTCATTTTTTTTCTTATACTTTGAATATTTGGCATTTCTGGACCGAAACTTTATGGATGTTACACACTCGCATAACACATTATTTCGAATGGTAAAGTCCAATTAGGTGATTGCAAGATTGGTGCTTCAACCAATTTCTGTTTCAAAATGTCAAATGCCTTAGCACATTCGTCATTAAAATCAAATGGGGCATCCTTTAACGATAAGTTACATAAGGGTTTGGTAATATCACAAAAACCCTTAATAAATCGTCTATAAAACATGGCATGCCCCAAAAATGATCTAAAGCATTTCACATTCGTGGGATGACGTAGAGTTGAAATAACTTGAACCTTATCCCGGTCCACCTATATCCCACGACTCGACACAGCATGGCCCAAAACAATCCTCTCTTGGACCATAAAATGGCTCTTCTCATAACTAAGAACCAAGTTTGTTTCAACACATTCTTTAAATACTCTTTCGAGTTGATGTAAACATGGTTCAAAATATGTGCCGAAAATCGAGAAATCATCCATGAAGATTTCCAAAGACTCCCCCACCATATCTGAAAAGATACTCATCATACTCCTATGGAAGGTGGCAGGGGCGTTACATAACCCAAATGACATTCGCCTAAATGTGAATATGCCATACGGGCAAGTAAACGTGGTCTTTTCCTGATCTTCAGGATATAGCTATTTGGTTATAACCTGAATAACCATCTAAAAAACAATAAAATTTCTGATCTAATAGCTTCTCTACAATCTGATCAATAAACGGAAGCGGATAGTGATCTTT